>NC_034411.1:73530727-73583389 GCF_002078875.1 Numida meleagris | reverse complement strand
CTCTCCTCTCCTCTCCTCTCCTCTCCTCTCCTTTCTAGTTGCCACACCTTAACACCTTAAATGGTCTTTATCTACAGAATGAATTTAATGACTGTGTTGGATTTTTCTTTAAAATGTTTTTAATTTGCACTAGAGTGAAATGTGCTTTGTTCAAATGGTTGTCACAAACGAGATGAAGGGAAGGTGGCCTTGACATGGCTACTCCACATGGGTTAGTTGAAAGTCTTGGATAAATACTGCTACAGCTTTTCCTGTGAATATCAACTGAGCATTTTATTTTTAATGTAAATTGAAAAAAAAAAGAAAAAGAAGTGCAATTGCATTCCGGCTCTGATGTAATGTACAACACTAATAACACTAACTTGCTTCTGACTGAGGTGATCAGCTCCAGTGCAGGTTCATTTTAAAGAAATATGTATTCTTGTCCACATCACTTAATTCAGGATAAATTAAGGAATGTTCCTTTACAATGCTGACTTCCTTCAGTATTGTCCATTCAATTTTATTTTAACCTACAATTTTTTTAAAACAGTAACAATTTTAAAATTATGGTCAGAAAGAATTATTCATTTGAAACTGAAAGCATAGAAAACTGTGTAACCTCTCTGAAATTAATAGGTCTAGTCTTTCTTCACTCTCTTTCATTTCATGTAAGAAAAAGTAGAAATGTCTCACATGACATTTTTTTTACAAGGCTGAGAAAAGCATGTGTTAGCATATTATATATGTTTCTCTTAACTAATTATCATTGTTATCACTGCATGCGTATGATCATATCTGTATTCTTATTTATTGCTTTAAAAGGTACTTCTCCCTTTTCCTGCGTTCCATTCTTTAAAAAATCAGTTCATATATATATGAAATTAATTTGAAATTTAGTTTTAACTCAGCTGTTAATAGGTAGACTTCTAGAATATGTCAAAATTTGAGTATTCAAAGGATAATATTTTTGTTTTTTTTTTTTATACGCTCGTGAACTTGACAATGCAGAGATTATCTCCATACTTCAGGACCTTAACAATGACAGCTTCCTTATATGGTTAGAAAGTGTAAAAAAATTTTTTTTATCTGTGGGATGATTGCCATTTTGGAAATAAGCTGTAATATTTCAGCATATTCAGCACTGAAAAATTAAGATGTTTTTCATAGTTTTGAAAATGCTTTGGTGGATGAGGATAAAATAATTGAAAACTTTTGTTACACAGCTTTTACAGCCAAATGAAAACTTTTCTGTAGTATACTTTACTGCATTATGCAATATATGAGGCAAGCAATTAACTTCAAGCAAATATTCATTTTCACTTTTCATTAATTCTGAAGTGAGAGGGATGTCCTCCACAATTAATCTTTGGGGTACTGGCTGCAAGTAAGAATATGTTGTCAAAGTTCAAACTGTTTGATTGTAGTGTACTTTTTTATTTCTTCAAATATTCCTAATTCAGTTTTGTTGATGTTCTGATGATAATCAAAATGACAATGAAATATGTTCCTTTCAGGTATGCAGCAAGGAGCAATGATCACAAACAATTTTTTATTTTTGCTAGATGTAGGGAAACTTATTGTTTTCAACAAATTATGAAATATATTGTTTTTAAACTATAAAAGTCGATAAAGTGTTTTCAATACAGAAAGCTTTTTCTCTATGAAGAATCTGTGGATGAATCTTGGAAAATAACAGCATATATGTTTTTGTCAAAAAGTTACCTGTTAGAAGAGTTAAAAAGCAATTCTGTTGCTTCTAAATATTTTGTATGTCTAATTTTTACTAGCTAACAAAAAGTATTTTCTATTTAGAGGATATGATAGAATTATTGTTATCACTTGTGCTTCTTGAGTTCTTCTGGAGTTCTCTCCAGTATCCATTGCTGTTCAGTCATTAAGTCTCACTTAGAAAAGCCAGTATTCACCTAATAATTTTTGAGCATTCCTAACTTTTTATCTGTCTTCAAAGTCTTCTAGATGTAAATTCTACAAAATCTGAAAGGGTTTTATTTTTAGGGTCTTAGGGAGATGTATTATGATTTTACCTTAGTTTCTCTAGTTTCCTTTAATATCTTCTAAAGCTTTTCTTTTTGAAACTTTTATCTTGGTTACTGTTGGTAATATGAAGTTATTTTGATTGCCTCCTGTTTTTCACAGAAAATTGTTAGGAAAAAAAAAAGAAAAACACACTTCTTTTCCAGCTAGAACAGATAAAAACAAGGCTCTAAGCTGCTTTCTCATAAACTGTATTCCATTGCTTACCAACTAGAAGTTTTCACTGTAAATCATGGTTGCCTGGAGCCTACTCAGATCACTCTAAAATCTGTGACAGGAATCCCAAAGCTTCGGGGCCCTAATCCAGAAGTCTCCTATCTGTCTTGGGAAGTTCCCAACAAATTAAAATATTCAGTGCTTGTCAAAGATCACCATATTGTCAATTTACTCTTGAATTATTTGGTTTAACTGACAGTGATGTGATAGCAGCACTGTTGCGGTAACATGTTGAAATAAGTGATTTTAATCTAATTAGACAAGCTTATTGAAAACTACAGATAGCAGGTTATATGTATTTCATATGAAAAACTAGAAATAAGCCATAAGAATAAAAAAATTGTGAAATGTGTCACTCCTGCGTTATGTGTGATCATAAAAAATGTAAATGCTAAATTAGAAAAAAGGGAAAAAAAGCACAAGAAAAAAAAAGAGTTAAATCTACACCAGATGAGTACACATAAGCACTTGCATAGGAGGTAGCAAGCAACCCTCAAGAAGAGAAAAGAAACTACGAAGAAGACATCAGATAATGTAATGAGAATGTTAGTGAGGACAAATAATACAAAGTATGCTTTCCAGAAGTGCAAAAGCATGACTCTTGCACTGAAAACAGTGAAAATATACAGTCAATTATTTTGATAGCATGAGCATGACAGTGCACCTGAGTTTGCTTCTGTCCATTTTAAATATACATTTTTCTTTTCATTATTTTTCTTCCTTTCCTTGGTTGCTTCTTATATAAATTTTTCTCCCTTTTATTTTCTGTATTTATCATTTCTTCTTCTTCAACTAGAGAAATCCTGTGATATTTGTACAACAGTTGACACAAAAGGATACATAACTCTCAAGCATCATTTGAAAAACATTGAATAATTCTGAGATGTCCTCTACTAATCTGTGTTTCCCATACTAGCTCAGAGTTACTTGCCAAGTGACAGTAAAAAGAACTGTAGAACAAAAGGAGAAAGCGGGATGATAGAGTCATGCAGAACCCAGGCAGGAGGATTCTGACAAATGCATCAGATATTCAGTGTCAGTGTGCACTGGTCACTACAGTGTACATTTCTCCAGTTGACTTTAGAAGGTATAAACATCTAATTATGTTTCTGACTGAAGAGACTTAGCAAAATACAGATAGTTATGAGATTGTTAGGGTTATAGCATTACAGTCAAAAATAACAACAAAAGAATCCAGAAAGCCGACCACATCCTGGGCTGCATCAAAAGAAGTGTGGTAAGCAGGTTGAGGGAGGTGATTGTGCCCCTTTCCTCTGTGCTGGTGAGACCTCACCTGGAGTACTGCCTCCAGGTGTGGAGTCCTCATTACAGAATAGATGCAGACCTGTTAGAGCTCATCCAGAGGAAGGCCACAAAAATGATCCAAGGGGTGGAACAGCTCCCCTACAAGGACAAATGAAGAAAGCTGAGACTGTTCAGCCTGGAGAACGCTCTTGGGAGACCTGATAGCAGCCTGTCAATATATAAAGCGAGGCTATAAGAAGGAAGGGGACAGACCCTTCCTTCCACAGCAGGATCTGTTGTGATAGGACAAGAGGAAGTGGTTTCAAGATTTAGACTGGTTTTAGAAAAAAAGGCTTTTATGATATGGGAGGTGAAGCACTGGAGAGGTGGTAGATGCCCCATTCCTGGAGCCAAGGTCAGACTGAACAGAGCTATGAGCAATGTGAATGAGCTTCCGATGTCCCTGTTTATTGCAGGGGTGTTGTTCTAGGTGTTCTTTATGTGTCCTTTCCAACTCAAATGATTCTATGAGCATAACAAAACTTGTGGAATTCACCAGAAAGTTAAATCTTATGCGTATACATTTTTTTTTACAGTTATTGATTCTCTATACATGTATATATGTTATTTGAATATATCTGAGTATGAATGTCTTTATTCATGAATTAACACTTCTGTTAACTTTTTTTTTTATTTTAATAAACCATTTCAACTGTGTTCTTACTAAAATCTATGTATTATTTTCACATGAAAAATTAGATCACCATACTGAGTTTCTTCTGCTTCTGCTCATGGCATATATTGAATTTATATCTGCTTCTTTCTGTCAAGCTTTTTCCCAATAATGTGTATTAAAATGATTATACAAAAGTAAATTGCATTACACAGTATCGTAATGTTTTCAAGGATGACATTACATTAGTCTAACACAGGTCAGTTTTCTCTGGTCCTCTAATAGCATGGATAATACTTTGCTTTGTGGGTGGTTTTGTTCTTATCATTTTTGATTTTCTTTTTTTCCTGGAAGAAATGTGCAACATTTCCCAGCACACATAAATAAGATATGTTTTTACATTGTACTGTGGGCACTGTGTCTAGGTTTACTTCAGCCAGCTAAATCTAATAAACATCTACTGGGATAGTAATTTTTAAGTTAAAGTTCAATATCAAACATGTCAGCAGTGCACTTAGCAAGAAGCAGGGCAGCAGTTTGAAGAAAATGCAGATCCAGTCACGAGTAATTTCTATCAAATTATAAACCCTTGTTAGAACACTAGGATTTCATCAGGTAGCAGTGCTTAAATAAAAGCAATCTGTCTGCAGGAAGTGAATGTTTTTCTTAGGCAGGGACAGATTAAGCCAATTCATTTACATACTTTTGACACATGGTTTGCCACTTTTATCTCCATTACTTAGATTTGCGAAATGAATACTGGATTTTGCATGATGTAATCAAGAAGTTTCATGCTGATCAAAAATGAACTGGCATTGATATTTATTATAGCTACTAATTTAATTTTTCTTTCTTTCTTTTTTTTTTCTCTTTGCAAAGTAATTGCTGATGACCTAAAAATATTAATCATCGTATTTAAAGTTGTGAGATACTGTAGCAAATGCTATGTAATTATTTTACAGGGACTAGCCATACAGCGTGGTACTGAAGGTCTGTGTATACTTGGCAGGTAGATTAAAGATACTGAGTACACTTTTAGAACAACATAAATGATTTCTGTTCTGGGATTACAAAAGGACATGAAGGATGCCTTATTTTAGGAAGTTAACTCCAAAATTTAGATCATTACAATTTTTTATCAGAGTCAGATAAATTATTCGGAAGTTTCCTTATTCCACTACATGTCCACCCAGTCCTCAGATAGATAAAAAGTTTGTTTCCTATGTCTTGGGACTGTTTCAGGATTTATTCCATTCAGCTTGGTGTAAATTCAGAAAGTGTTTTTACCACTCACTTAATAACTTGTATCTTCCAAATGAAGAACTGTTCATATGATGAGAGGTTGAGACAGCACAGACTGTTTATCCTGAAGAAAAGAAGACTCAGGGATATGTTATTAATGCGTATGAATAACTAATTGGAGAGAATGAAGATGAAGGAGCCACGCTATTCTTAACTGTGCCTACTGTCAGGACAGGAAGCCAGAGTCACAAATTAAAAACAAGAAACTCCACTGAACTCAAGAAAATACTTTCTCCCATGAAGGTGGTCAAGCATCTGTCCAGTGGTTGCCCAGACAGTTTGTGCCACGTCCATCTTTGGAGATATTCAAAACCTGACTGGACATGTTTGCATATTTCCAAGGTTCCTTCTTGAGCAGAAGAGCTGGGCTACATGATCTTGAAAGATCCCTTCCCATCTCAACAGTTTGGTGACTATGTGACTCTATAACATATATGAGGATGATGTTTTCAGATCCCTATGTCTAACGTGGATGAAAGAGACCTGTGTGCAATCAGTCCATATAAATCTGTCCATATCAGATTTCCTTGAGTTTTGGACTTGCTTAAGCCAGTTATAATAATTCTCTTATACTATAAGTTAATGCTCTAGTTACATCATTCTCTAACCTGGATATTCCAATTTCTTTTTAATGTATTTATTTCTAAAGCTCTTCTGTGTGTTTCAGGGACAAAAATCTGTATATCTGAAGCAATATAAATAAATAAAAACTATAATCATCCTTCTCATTTTAGTTTTAATCCCAGAAGAGAATAATATTTACTAGACTTCAACAGATAGCTTTAAACCCTCCTTTTAGCATTTCCTCCTAAATTGCTTAGTTTTCTGCTGATAATATCAATATATGTTCATGCAAAAGTTCTGCAATCTTTCTTAAACTAATGACAAATATGATTGAAAGTAGTTTTTACACTATTATCACTTTTTTGCTTTCATGTTCATCTTGCAGCAGATTCAAGATATAGCTCAGAAAAAAAAGGACTTTGAATTACATGTAATAGTTATTTACATTCACATGTCCAGTAAATTAATTTAATATGACACAGCCATTGG
This sequence comes from Numida meleagris, assembly GCF_002078875.1. Classification (NCBI taxonomy): domain Eukaryota; kingdom Metazoa; phylum Chordata; class Aves; order Galliformes; family Numididae; genus Numida; species Numida meleagris. The sequence goes on along the minus strand of NC_034411.1, from coordinate 73,576,863 downwards.
GAAACATTTTCTTTATTAAAGAAGACTTGAGACATCTTTTCCTGTTATCTTTTGAATGTAGAAGTGACGGTTCAGTTTAGTCTCTCTTTTTTTTTTTAATTCTGATCTTAACAGTGCTAGAGACTGTGACAGAAGTCATAATTTTCTGAGGGAACATGAATAATCCCTGATTTTCTAACTCAGCCTTAACTCAATGTCGTTTGCTCTACATACTTGACCAAAGTAAGTGATCTTTTTCCCAGAAAAAATATTTAAGTATGCCTATGCATTCCAGTGAATGGACCTGTATTTTCAAGGCAGAGAGGGAGAATTGCAGAAGCAATTGCAGAAGCACAGTGGAAGAGTGGAAAAGGATTTCTGGTGATTCTGGAGATTGTTTAGTCTCAGTGTCCCCTGATCAAACATAGTCAGCCAGAGTAGGTTGTCTGGGACCTTGTCAAGTTGGGTTTAAGTATCTTCAGAGAAAGACACCCCACAACAACTCCAGGCAACCTATCCCAGTGCTTGATAGTAAGAAAAATGGTATTTTCCTTAAGTAAATGCATCTCATAGAAATGTTTTGGTTACTATCAATTTTCTTTTGGCTTCCAGCAGCATGTGGCTACTGTGTCTTCTCTATGGCTTGACACCTTTATATAGCTACATGAATTAATTCAGAAGTAAATAACTAGTTGTCTGCCAGAATTTATTTTTGAAAGGAGAATCAAGAAGGAGATTTTGGTCATTTTTCACCACGCTAAACATATTTTCATATCTTTACTAGTCTAAAGGTTTACTTCAACTAAACCTTGTGAAATGTACATAGGTCACATGGAAAGTAATGCCTCCTATTTATTTCCAGGAAAATACTACAGATACAAAGAGCACGATTACACTATTTCATAGAGCAAATTCTCAGCTACAAAACACTCTTTTTCAACATAGTCACCACTGTTAGTTATGCATCTTCACCAGGGTCAACAGGAGCCTGCATACTGTGCTCATAACAATCTTCACCAGTGAAGGTGACCCACTGTCACTTTTGCCACTGCTGAAATACACCACCGCCTCCTCACTGTCCTCACATCCACTGTTTGGTCTCCATAACCATGCAGCAAGCATTGTTGAATGTCACTGGCTGCATTTTTTTCCACGTGGAGGAATTCAATGGCACACATTCACTTCATATACACTTCCATGTCAGACACCATTTTGTCAGACTGCCCCTGTGCAGGGGATTGGGAAGGTTTAGCCTCTACTGCCATGCCACCAACATGCATTGTGGACCAACATAATAAAATAGAGGACAGTACTTTCAGAGCATCCCTCATAGATGTAAATATGAGCATAGAAATATGAGCTGTAAACTTCTTCAGCAAAAATTGTCTCCTTGTTTTCAGTGGAGTTAAAGGGGACTTTTTTGTTTATTGTTAAATGCAAGCCGAGCTGAACAACAACAGCAAAGAAACCTTTATGTAATAAAACCAAAAGAGCATTCTCAGTAAATCTATTGAACAGAATATTGCGTGAAACTTTTCCAGTGCTGCATTCTGGATGGTTTTTCTGATAGTAATGAAGAGAACTAAGCTGACAAACTTCTCTAACCTGCTGCAACTCACAGTCCTATTATGTTCATTTTAGAGATTAAATTTGAATTTGATGATAATCAGTGCATTGAAGCTGAGAGTTAACATTATTTTATCATTATTATTATTATTATTTTATTTCTTTTCATAAAATTAGCGTGCATACAAAGGCATCAGCCATTATCCCTGGTCACCTTAAGTAAGAGGTGGTGTTTTAATGGAACTCAGAAAGATACCAAGCTTCAAACAATATAGTTCTACTGCTGTAGAGTATCAACAAATGATTATAAAAATAAATCTAACTAAACAAACATGTCCTTAATAAGTACAGTAACAAAAAGACCGACTTTGGACTTCATTCTGTATGTTAATAGGCTTAAGCTTTTTCAGATCCAAGTGCCTTTAATTGAAAGTAAAATTCATTTAAACAATGGGTATTACCTTATAATGGCATTTTAAACATCACCTGTTTAAATTATATATTTGGGCAGTGTTACAAGGAAGGATGTCGCATGTTCTTTGAAACTTTGAAACTATACAGCCATGTTACTAATGATGTCCATATTCAGAGTGAATTAATCTTACTTTTCTTCAGATATTTGGAGATAATCTTCAAAGTCTAATCCCTTCACTCACATCTATATAGAAAAAAAAAAAAAAAACAAAGACGGGAAACTTCAGAAGTTCTTGAACTCCAATTTTAATATTAAAGGATGTGATTCATCTGTAACATCAAGAATCTAAGCACATGATACCTAGATAAGGTATTCAGTCAATGAAGAAGGACCAAGTCATCTCTGGAGGATGAGTCATCTTAAACAAGATATAAATTTATTCTGAATAAAATAAACTGCCCTCTGATACTACCTTCTTTATTCCATAGAATGTGAAACAGCTATGTTCTGCATTATTGAACTGTTGATTATATAAGGTAAAAACAATCATCTAAATTTCAGGTGACAGAAGCATGGATAACTTAATAGGTTAAATAGAAAAATCAGAGATTGTTAGAGACAGACTTCAAAATGGCTTCTCATTCTATTGAAGAAAATTGTCATTTGAGTGCAAACACATCTGTATGTTTTTTTCCTGTTTTTATTCGCTAAAATACAATTATTATATTGCCTGCTCAGCAGCCCATACATTATTTAATTTGCAATGAAATTCCTTAGGAAGTAAAATACAGGAGGTGGAGGAGGACTATTCATTTAATCTCTTCAAGATCACATCAAATTACTTATTTCAGATTTGTATGTTTCTGCAGTAGCTATCTGTAAATTATTGGGGAAATAGAAAAAAATTGACACAAGAGACCTCTAGACTAAAAAAAACCCACAAATCTTCTAAGTGAAAAAAATCAAGCAATTCACTTCTCTCTCATCATTTTTAATTTAGCACAATACACTGACATTTTGTCTTTCTGTATGTGATGTTAGTATTTCTCTTTGCTTGTATTCCACAAATACATAATTTTATTTCTCATACTTGAGCTAAATTTTACTCTTACTGTTCCTTGGGAAAAACCGATACTAATTAGATTGTTAAAAATTCAAAAATAAACATTACTATGCATATGTTTTCAGTGTTTCAGAGTTTGGATGAAATCTTGTCTTATATGGAACTAAATGAAGTGCTCAGCTTTGATTTCTTTGAGGGCAGAAGGTCCAATGAGTTTTGTGTGACATACGAGATAACCAGGGTAATTTCTAGGAAAAAAATAAAAAATTCAAACCTTAGAAAATCCCTAATTTCTGGTTTAATGTTTAATTTCAACCAATATATTGCGTGCCTTCCTTTAAAAACTATGGAGAAAAATAGGATAGGAAATAAGCTTATACTTCAAACTTCTATATCAAGGATTCAGAAATTAGTTCAGTTCATATCAAAGAAGTAACCCTTTTCATCCCTACATGATTCAAAGTAAGAAAATTGAATGTAAACATTGAATTAAGGAAAATGCATTTTTTGTAAACTTGAATATATTGAAGCTTGTGAATTATATATAATCATTGATTAAAGACATAATATAGGTCAGGAAATATAATTAACCAGAGAAGATAAATTGACACTTATAATATTTTTTATTTATGAGATTTTCTTGTAATAAAGTACTTTTGCTAGTATACTCTTTCCAAATAACAATAAGTAATGATGATTTTATTTCTTAAACAACACATAAGTGAAACTTTATTTTTTATATTATTGTATATGGCATGATATTGAATGTACATAGGTCACTCCAAAAGTAGTACCTCCTACTTATTTCCATGGAAACTACAGCAGATACAAAGAGCACAGTAACAGTGTCTGATAGAGCAAATTCTCAGCTGCAAAATGCTATTTTTCAACCCAGTCACTACCATTAGCTGATTCACATGATGAGCAGATCGAGACATTCTTCATTTAATGATGTGACAGCTGTGCATGGCAGTCTGGAATGGGGCTTGTCTTTAATGTCACTGTTAACATTACAGAAATGCACTACCCACCACCTCACTTTGCTCACATCCACTAGTTGATCTCTATAAACATTCAGCAAGCATTGATGATTGTCAGTGGGTGCAATTCTTTCTGCTGGGTGGAAATCAGTGACACTTTTGCTTCACGTCCACTTCCATGTCAGATGTCATTTTGTCAGGATGCCCCTTTATCACACAACAACAAATTGTAACGGAATATTGGCAAGAAGATCCAACTTGTACTGCTGTAGCACCAACATCCACCTCTGACATCGTGGGACATCATAAAATAGGAAGCATTACTTTCAGAGCAGTGCTTCTATATAATAAATGATAGGCTTTATATTAATGTAGTAATATTTGAAATTATACTTCTGTTCATCATATCGGGTCCCAGATTAGTTGTTGTCTCTGTCTCTTTTGTAAGTCATGTTAACTCTTTAAATTCTAAATCTTTTGATTGTTTGTGTATTAAGAAGCAGAAAAGCAAATGTGAAATTTTATGCTAATTACTGTCTCTATTCCATGAGCAGTACCCCAAGACATTTGAAACTAGACAATTCTTTTTAGGTAATTGAATTTCCCATTATATGACAAACTATGAAGACTATTAAAGTCATGAAACAATAACAGCTGTAATACCAACCAATATTCAATGATGTCACAAGAGAGACCTTGCATTAGGGTCTTTCTGAATTTGCTTTACTATGCAGCAAAGAACAAGATAAATTATATGTGCCTTAATTAAACAACATTAGCCTTTATACTCTCTGATTTTGTAGTCAGGAAATAGCAACTCTAAGAACAGAGGCTTAATCTACAGTCGAGGACACACAAGTAACTGTGATTCTACTCTTCTCAAAATCATGAAGTCTATTAGTGCTGTGACTGCAAAACACATTACTTAATATTTTTCTGCAGCATTTATGGATTCTTTAAAAACTCAAACTACTAAACCACCATTCCTGTACTGCCAAGATTGCGCTTATCCTGCACTGTTTTAGTTTGATCATCTTGCCTTGCAAGTTTGACACATACGTATTAGAGTTAGCTTAATGACAAAGCAGTGAAGTCATTAAGAGTTTGTTTACTGTAATGATTCAGTTGTAATTTTAATAGAAATGTGCAAATTGACAGCTTTATATAAATCTGTCTTGTAAGGAATTTGCCTCTATAATTTAGTTCATCTTAGATATAGTTGCACAAACACCAGGAGCAGCTGAAGTGTAATTCACTGTATGCAAAATATACTGGTAGATACACCTGTTTGCTTCAGTTAGCATAAAACAGTGAGATACATTTAATTTAGTGCATCCTTACCAATCTTCATTAGCTAAAACACTGGCCTTGAAATTCCAACTCAATAAGCCTGAATATCAACACTGTTTTTATTTTCTTATGAAATTCTATATTGTAATAAAGTACTTAGGTATGTTCAGCTAATCGATTTGCTGAGTAAATGCAATAGTATAAATGCTGTAATTGTGCAGTTAGAGTCATTTGGTCTGTGTAGAACTGGCAACTCTGAGATTAGCAGATTGATAAGGATACAAAGGGAAGGCCAAAACATTATTTTAAACTGAAACTTTATTTCATTATCATGTAATTGGGTTAGGTTTTATTTTGTTATTCCATCTTTCAGTGGGTATGATAAATATGAGGTGCCCTAAGGGTGATACTTGTGCTATGGTTTGCCTTGGTGCGAGGTTTACCTGTGATAATGTCACTGTCTTAAGATTTGGGTTTGGAGCACAGTATTTAGAATAGCCCAAATATCTCACTAACTGTGGAATGAAATATTTTGTGCCTTACATACATAATTTTTGTGCTTATGCCTTTGTGCATTGTTTGATATGTGACACAAGTTTTGGTGCACTTTCTGATTTCAGGAGAAAATACAAGTAAATTTAGAGTAGTGCTTTTACATATTTTGTACTCCTTTCTGTTACTTTGCCATTCTTGACACTAAATGTAACAATATAAAGAATGTTAAGGAAAGATACACGATCTTCAACAATTATTTTTATTTCTATCAGCAGTTTTCTCCTGAGTAGTACAATTATACACAAAATATAAATGGTCTTTTGTACATCAGTGAAGAATGGAATTCTGCTTACTACTATATTGATGCTGACTTTTTAGCTGTACTGTAAGGGGAGTATGTATATGTTAGGTTATTAAACAATTTTTGGATACTGGTACACAGTTATTTCTCCCATTAAATTTTTTGAGCAATACATGGGCATGCCTTTGGTCTAAGCCAACTGGTATTCTGCCACACAATTCCTGGATTGGGAATTAACATGCACCAGGTTATGTTCTGAACAAATTGGATCTGGCCACTCCGTTTATTAACTGTAGCAGAGCAGCTCTGTGCTGGTGGGCACAAAAAAACTGAGTATGGCCCCTGGAACTGTTCAATACATTAGACTATATCTATAGATGAAATCTCTTCCCTAACTTTCTCATTTTTTTCTTTTCTTAATAGTTTTTTTTATTTTAATCTCTATTGAATATTAGTTGTTATGTTTTAACTGATCCAGTATGAGTAAATTGCTTTATGGAAAGAGTTTTCTCATCATTTATCTCTTTTTCTCTGGAAAAGATAAATTAACCATGGAACAGGAAGAAGAAAATATAAAAATAGTACAGATCACACAATATAATATCCTCTTTGGGAAAAATAGGTTGAGCTAAATACCTTTACATAAATAGAACCAATACAATTGAGAAAGAACTTTTAAAAACTATATAATTTTACAGATAAATGTATGTTTTCTTTTGCTTTTGTGAAATTCACCGTATAAATCATATTCATAGAAGAATGTTCAAATCCTTCTGAAATTTAAAACTTCTTGATATGTTTGGGATATCAGATACTTCTCCACATGAGACTGAAACATCCAAATCATGATAGAATCAAACATAAATCAATACTTTATTGTGCTTACTGAAGAATGTGAATCCTTATGTTGGAAATTAAATGCCTTACTCTCAGGTGACGTGTTAATTAATTCTGAACACTGAAGACTGAGTGATATGTAAAGTAAGGCTTATTGCACTAACAGAAGTTTCAGGTTCATTTCTTTGTCTATTTATGGAAATTAAACTTGAAATTCTTTTGAAAGACAGTGTAATCTTTCTCTGCTTATCACAGCTGATTTTAACTCTTTGTATGGCCCTCTGCCTATCAAAACAAATGGAATAAAGAAAAGTCAAAGCTATTAGGGAATACTGGGGAGATATACTGTGCATTTTGCTTGGAAAAAAAGGGAAAATTGTTTACATATCCTTTACATAGATACAGATATTCAAAAGGCATGGAATATATACTAATAGAAGACCAGACAAAAAGCTTCTTCCCTAAATATAATGTAACTGCATGTCAAGTGAAAATAAATTTGTAGTCTCATTGGGCTACTGAGTCTATATATTTAAGATGCAGGAGAGCTAAGTCTTTCACGTCTCCTAATATATGCATACACACATGCCTACACATTCTATCAAAACAAGTAAGAAGGGATATCTTTGTTTTAATCCTTCATTAATGCATTATTGTTGCATCAGTGACAAAACTTTTGCACTACTAAATATGAGTTGCTCCAAAAATAAGGTAACAGTAATATGTGCAAATAATAGAAGCATGTACTTTTGCCAACTATAAAAAAGATCCACCTATGCCAGTATATTGCTTCTAATGGGGGTAGCAGTCAATGTTTAATAGGAGAGGACAAGAGTTTATTTCACTGATATATGCTCTGAGATGTCTGAAACCTGAAATCTGACTTCTAGACCAAGAGGCTGCAGATATACATCTTGCCTTTCTTAAGTTTTTCGATTTCTTCCTGAAACCACACTGCAATATCCTGTAACAATGCATTCTGCAGTGTGCATGCACTATATGTCTAATTTGCTCTAAAGCAGTCCCTTACAATTTCACTAGGCTCATCTTTGTGTCTTATGCTAAATAATGAACGTTTCATCCCTATTCACTTGCTCCACTGAATCCTTTGTGCTGTAAATCCTTCTTGCATTCACCTTTAAATTTCTTTTCCAAGTTGGAAATAGCAATCTATTCACTATCTTCTCACAGAAAAGACTGCCCATAAGCCTAACCAATCTTTTTCTGTTCTGCGTCTTTTTTAGTTCTGTATCTGTGGCACATACAGGCACAAAATAACTGTGCACACCGCACAGCACAAACTGTTGAACTGATTAATAACATAAGTAGAAAGTTTTCTTCCATGGTAGAAAAGTAGAGCATTTGCTTCAGCATATATTTTCATTTACATCTCATCTTTTAATTTATATGATTCTTGAAGATAAAACAAGGTAAGAAACCAGATTCTGTGTTCTTAGGTGAGAAGGGTTAAAAAGCACTCTAACATTAGCTATTTCAATGTGCAGGATTTTTAGCATAGGAAATTCAGTTCTTTTCTTCATTAAGTCTTATTCTAGCACTGGAATTAAGAAAATGATAGATCTCAGGGAGGAGGGGGGAAATGATTCTAATAAAGCTAAGAACAAACAAAAGAGCTGAAGAGTTTGAGTCTCCATTTTTGTTAATAATTGCTTATTATTAGGGATTTATGCAAGATCTCAGTTATACATTGTAATGATTCCACCTGCCAGAAGTCCTAAAGAACAGTGATCTAGTTTGATATATTTTAATATCATTCTCTCTCTGTTCCCTCTCCATATGGATTTGTCTACGCAAGAAAATTTTTGACTCTTTCCTGCATAGGGTTGTGTTATGTTTTTACTTCAGACACTTCGACGTTTATCTTGATGCACATAAGAGTTGCTGTGCCATTTTACTGTTCTTACACTGTCTAGGAAAGCTCTGTTAATGCAGAAACAATCTTTCTCCTGATTTGGTAAAGTGACTCAATAAAATTCTCAGGTTTAATGTCTAAGAGATGAGAAGCTAATTGTGCTTCAAGCATGTCAAGCATTCAAATTTTATTCATTAAGAGATCTGATTTTATGGAAGGAGGCTGTACAGAATGTCCAGTTTGCAGTTAAATACAGAATCAGTGCAATTATTCCAATGAAGGCATGGCTTAATAAAAGTTCTAGTGTATAAACTATTATATTAATATTAAGATAATATATTCTCAAATAATTCCTCTGTTTTGCCAACTATGCCTTATTTAAAGCAGTACAACTTACTGATACAGATAAATCCCTTTCTTTCCTCATTTCTTTCCTTCATGTTAAAACCTGTGTGATTCTACCAGGGCCTCTTGGAAAAAATGAGATGGTAGTAAGTCTTAGTATTCTAAAATACAAATCGATGACATGCATGCTAAAACAAACAAACAAAACTACGTCACCTGCATCACAGAACAAAATAAGGCCACAGTTTTTCAAACAACTTTGCTCTTAACTTTTCTTGAAAGAATAAAAATTTAAACCATAAAAATGACAGTGGGCAGGGTGAGAGGCTGGACATAGATTGAAAGCACAGTAATCGCACTAACATTAGGATTTATTTGATCATTTCTTTTTTAGGGAGCACAGAACAGGTGTTTTTTCCCCCTAGAAATGGGGGTTTCTCTCACTCCGAATATTTTTTCATGTAAGTAAAACTAAGTATGACCTCTTCAGCTTACAGTGAATTTGATGCAGCAAGTTCATTGGACAGGGGATTATTGCATTAAGAGAGTGAAGCTGACTGCTAGCTGCAGTATTGACACCATAGAAAACAACAGATTGATCGATCTAGGAGAAAGAATTTGTAACTAAGACTGGACCTGATAAATACATGAATCGCCATTGCTTACTCTGGCCAGTAACGGAAAGAAAAAAAATCACGAGATTCCTGTTTTATAATACTCTGTTTGCTATCGCTAATTAAGTATTCAAACAACACAAACAACACCAGAACTTTCATATGGAATTTGAAGCTTCAAGCCAGGTGAAGGTGGGAATCATCAAAAGTAATTGAAGGAAGGAAGTTCTCAAATATATGTCTTCATTTCTGATTGAGCTTAACACTGGCTAAACTTCTGGGAAAATAGCAAAATGTGGGACATCTAACTCCATACGACTGATTTAGCAGGAGATAAATGGTGACACAGGTAAATCCTCTGGCTTTATCTGAAAAGATGTCGCTATTTTCCTGGTCTTCTGCTCACCTTAAACAAACCCTTGGAGAGAAAATGAGCCATTATGGAGACACTCAATAGGATCATATGGATAGAATACCAATGCCTGTGAACAAAGACGGAGACCAGCATAACAGAATTGAATTAAATCGGAAGAATCGAATTGAAACTTCTTCTGCCAAGGAAGCATTTGGCCTAAGGTTTTTCATTTGTTTGTGGTAGCGATTTTAAAATCATTGTTCATATTTCAACATGTTTACTCTGTGTCTCCTGGGTAAACTCTCGCATGGAAAATATTTGCTGTATCAGATTTTTCAAAGGTCAATTACTCCAAATGTATTCAGCCCTTGGGACTTGTGTGTATAGATTTTGATGCTGAAAATTTTCATCACATTGTCTTGCTTAAGGTACTGTAAAAAGTCTATTAGTTTATTTTCTGTATCTCCAGAATGTCATATATTCTGAAGAGAAATCAACTTGGTGAATAAAGGATACCATTTAGATTCCTTATTTCAAGCCCTATTAATACTCTTTTTTTCCTGTTAGGACTGTTAAGACCATTACATTTCCATATTGGTTCTAGGAGTACTTCTATTATAAAGGTCCCTTAGTTATTAATATGGGCTAATGTTCAGTTGTAAACAAAATGTTTCCTTTGTCTTCTAAAGAAATAACTAAAACACTGTTATCAGTGATCTCCAAAGTATATAATACTGATAAGGTCAATCCTCAATCTCCTGTGCAGTTAATTACCTCAAAAATATACTCTGACTAAGCTTGAGTACAGTGCTCAAAATACTTAGTGAAGACCCTGTGCTATATATGTCAGTCTCAGAGTGCATGGCTTACTAATACTTAGGTGACACAACCTGGTTTCTGAGAAGACTTAAACACAAAGACTTGTCCTTCACTTGCCCTTCAAAAACATCTCAGACTCTGTCATTTACCACCTGACCTACTTACACACCATTCACTTCTCTATAATACAGGCCTTCCCAAATAACATGGCTTCTTTCCCTTGAGAATGTCTTCAAATTTTTAACAGACTGTTCCCTTTTCCCCATCACTCCATGACCTGAAATGGAATGAATGGGCAGTCCTTGAAAAACAATTGGAATTCTACATTTCTAAGAGAAAAGTAGCAAGGCAGGAAATTTAATAGAATAAGCACATTTTTGGAACAATAAATCTTTACAGCTGAAATCAGCATCAGACCATTATATGATTTATTGATTGATAAGTAAGATGCACACATCTGAAGTGATAGGAACATCTCAAGTGATAAGAATGGGATTAATGTATTGTTCATGTCATTATTTCTTTTCCTATCAATTTCCTGAAAAATTGTAATCAGCTTTTAGAACTTTATATCTATTTCTGAGTCTAAAACAACATTTTCTATGAGTGAAAAACATTCAGTTTCTTGGATGTTGGAATGTTAGAATTCAAATATGATATTTGTTTATGAGTAAAGGAAATCAACTCTAAGTAAATATGCATTCAGTTTTTTTATGGTAATAATATCATAGAGTCATATATAATAATATAATCAATTTATTATATAATATAATAATATGATAGAAACATTAAGATTGCAAAAGACCACTAAGATCATCTAGTCCAACCATCAACACATCCCCACCATGACCACTAAAACATGTGTCTAAGTTCCATATCTCCATGTTTCTTGAACCCTTCAGGGAAGGTGAGTACTCCACCACTTTCCTGCCTCACCACTCTTTCAGAGTATAAATTTTTCCTAGTATCCAATTTGAACCTTCCCTGGTGGAACTTGAGGTGATTCCCTCTTGTCCTATCACTAGTTACGTGGGAGAAGTGGCTGACTCCCATCTCACTGCAACCCCTTTTCATGTCATTCTAGAGAGCTGTAAGGTCTGCTCCTGAGTGTCCTCTTCTCCAGAACAAGCAATACCAGTTCCCTCAGTTGCTCCTTACAAGACTTGTTCTCCAGACCCTTCACCAGCTTCATTGCCCTTCTCTGGTCATGATCCAGGGACTCAGTGTTTTTCTTGTAGTGAAGGCCCCAAAACTGAACTGCGGCCTCACCAGTGCTCTGTCTGGGGGCATGATCACCTCCCTAGTCCTGCTCACTACATCATTTCTGATACAAGTCAGGATGCCATTGGCTTTCTCAGCCGTCTGGGCACGCTGCCGGCTCACGGTCAGCCAGCTGTAAACTACCACTCCCAGATTCCTTTCTGCCATGCAGCTTTCCAGCTGCTCTGACCCAGGCTTCTAGAAATGCATAGGGTTGTTGTAACCAAAGCGCAGGTCCTGACACCTGATCATGCTGAACTTCAAACAGGTGGCCTCACCCATCAGTCAGGCCTATCCAGATCCCTCTGCAGAGCCTTTCTGCCCTCAAGCAGATCAACACTTCCTCCAAGTTTGACGTCATCTGATTGATATTCTTTAACGGCTCTGGGCTTTGAAGAGTTTAAGTCATGCTAATAGTGCTTTTTTAACGTAACTTTCTCATTTAATTATTTGAATCGAGTACAAAGTGGGAAGATTTTCAAAATATATTTTAACTGAGAAAGAAAATTTAAAAATATATAAAATATTTTTATTAAAATAATTGCCATTGGTGATTTATATTATGTTCTTTACTTTGAATTTAACCATCACTAAGTGAAAAAGAGACTGAAGAAATGGAGCATGGGGAAGAAGGAATGTAAAGTGTATGACATTAGCAAAACAAAGCTACAGTATTTTGGCCAAGAAATAAAGATCATTAAAATTTAGTTAGCATCAGTAGCAGATAAGCAAGGGATGGTACATCAAAAGACTGAAGTTGTGCCTGTCTTAGCAAGCTGGAAGGTGTATACAGCAGACCTGTAAAGAAACAGTGCTGAAGACTCAATATGTGTTCTGTATGCATTTCATGGAGAGTGCCGAGGATTAACTCTACCCTGAATTGCCCTTTAGTTACTGTAGGATTCTGTATGGCCTCCTGTCACATCTTTTGATTTAGTTTCATCAGAAAGGCATCCAGCTCACACATGCCAACACCTCTCTCCAATGACCATAAAACTATTGAAAAAATGGGAACTGGGAAATTTGTTTCTTGAATGAACTCCTAAATCAAACTAAAGCATTAATATAGACAATCCATGTAGCTTCTCCATGAAGTGAATACTGTAGTAGCTAAAAGTTAGTTTATTTTATCTTTGAGATATCCAGAAATGAAGGACTGCCTATCTCTTAGGTAAAATCAGACAAAAAATTTGAGGCATGTTTCCCTCTCCCAGGCTTGGAGACAAAGAAATCATCACAGCTTTTAATATTTAGAAAAAAAAAACAGAAAACTTTACTGAAATAATACAGTCTAGTTTGCCGCTGGAAATCACTTTTTTTTTTCTTTGTAAACGCAGAAGAATCAAATCATTAACATTAGGTTTGCTCTAAATATAATTTCCTATGCCAAACTGAACAACAGATTCTACTTCTGACAACATATGAAACAATACCAAGCAGTGCATAAAATATGGAAAAAAATCAAGAAATTCTTAATCTACATATTCACAAAATGGAAATATAGTTTTTAAAACCTAATCCAAATAAATCCAACTTTTTTTTTTAAATCATGAGATGACTGAAGAATGAACTTGAATTTCAGTGTTTAAATGGCTCTGGAACTGCTGGAATTTAAATTTAGCTTTAACTTTAGATATAATCTTACAAGGTTTTCTGAACACAGAAAATTGCTTTAACGCTCACTGGTTAAAATAGAAAACAATAGAGGAAGCTCTGGGATTTAAATCATTATATCTGAATGATTCATAAGTTTGAAACTGATGCTGAGATTCTGTTTTGGACCCATTCCTTATGTTCAGTCTGATCCAGCCCTTACTGACAGAAGAACTGGCATGTACTGAGGTCTCTGCAATATTGGACATTATGTGTTTAGAGATTTAGGTAACAGATTTCTCTTGATATCAGAACCTAAGGTAAACATCCCACCTAATTCAAACAGAAAATGTTTTCAAACAAAACAGTGTATAGCAAGCAAAGACAAATATGTAGGTTGCTCAGAAAGTAACACCTTCTATTTATTTCCATGGAAATAACAACATGTACAAAGAGCACAATTACACTTTTTAAGAAATCAAATTCTCAGCTACAAAACACTACTTTTCAACATAGTCACCACCATTAACCCTGCATTTTCACCAGCAATGAACAAGAGCCTGCATGCCACAGTCATAAAAATGTGTATCAGCAGAGGTGACTCACTGTTTCACAGCTGCTATGATGGCATTGTTTTCCATGAAAATGTTGCTCATGTACTCCAACTCTCACTGTACTAACATGCACTGTATGGTCTCCATAAACATCCTGAAAGCACCAATGAATGTCAATGGGCGCCATTTTTTTCGAAAGGGAGGAATCCATTTCCACACCTTTGCTTCATCTGCACTTCCATGTCAGATCCCATTGTGTCAGACTGCTCCTCTACTGCCATCTGTCACACGGCAACCACATATAATGGAATATTGCCAGGAAGGTTCAACCTCTACTGCCATACCACTAACATCCGTCTCTGACACTGTGGGCCAACATAATAAAATTGGGGGCATAACAACAAGCCCTCATTGATACTTCCATATAGTGTCATCATATAGTGTCATCAGTTCCTCAGGCAGGGGTCTAACGTGATTAAGACAAACTACTGTTTGAAACTACTAATTTTTTTATTCATTGTAAAGAGATCATAACAGAAGCCAGCTTTGACTTATTCACCAAAATTTAAGATATACAAATTGAGAAGAATGCTACCGATTAGGAATGCAGGTCCCTGTTTTGTCTGTGCTGATACACCAGCTCCAAGCCATCCACAAACTTCATAGAGGCCATGTTACAATTTCTACTTTGGTGTCCACTTTGACCTTGGACAATTTTACTTTCAGTAGTGAAGTTCATATTTTTGGTTCTGTTTTTACCTACTCTTCTTTATCTCATGCTCTTTGTGTCTTTTCTGGGGGCAATGGAAGAGAAGAATGGAGAAGAAAAACACATTCTAAAATTATGTTTTGTTTCTTTGAGCTATTGTTTGTATATGACTAGTTTAATCATGCACAACATTCACCCTTCATTACACTGAATGCTGTTAGTAGTAGATGCCTCTGAGCACAATAATGTCTAATTTACATTAATCTTGCTTTTTTCAATTCTTTTATAGTGATGCAAACATATGCCACAAATTACTCCCCATTTTTTAAACTATAATAAACTTATGAGCTGCACTCCCATATTAAGCAGCACTTAATTTACCAAACCATTTTAAAGTAACTAAAAATGTTATAATCTCACTTCAGAAAGAAAACATGAAACCAAAATGTCTCAAAACAGGCAACAAAACAGTGTCTGCATAATGATGCAAACAGGTAATCAAGCATAAAAAATAATCCACAGAGTACAAATAAATAAATAATTACACAGTGTTCCTGGACTTTTAAATTCTTTATCCTCACACTCTGTTTTCCTACAGATACAATTTTTGCAGGTACAGCCCAGACAACTTCATTTATTTTGATATGGTCTCTAGAAAAAGGTTTTACCTAAATATAGCTGTCATCTCATATAGCTGCTACTGAAAATGCTATCAATTCCGTTTTCCATTTGTATTCTTTAACATATACTGCATCTTTATCATTCAATCCAATTTTTCAAGTTCTACTGTAGGTTCTTGTGGGTTTAGTTCAGAGAAGTCTGCACTCTTACCACTTATTTGAAGAGATACTGATGTTTTGTGACTTATATTTAGCAGTCTAAGCCATAAAATTGTGCAGAAAAGGAGAGATCCACATCAGTGTCATTCTGTCTGAGGAATGTTTCTTTGAAACTCCTGGAAAAGGGAGTACCAAACAGAATTGGTTGCACCAAGTGAGGAAAGAGGTCACTCTCCAGCTCTCAGGAATCCTAGATTCCCTCTTATCCAGCACTCACCGCTTTTACTGCTTGAATAAAGAAATGAAATAGACCTAGACAAAAAGATCAGCACAAAGGAATTTACTCACTGTAAGCTTTATGATCGTTTACCAAATGACTATGCTCTGTCTTAATCACACTCCTGTTTTGATCCACCGGGTACAAAATTTGATCTTGCACAGTAGCCTGTTTTTTACCAAAACCAAAAACAAAAACAAAAAGAGGGGGAGGAGAGAAATGAGGATAGGCAGAGAATATCCAGGCCCTCATGAATATTCTCATTAAAGCAGATGTGTCTTAGCATAGTCTCAGACAAAGGCTCACGTTCCACCTGCATATTTTTATGGGCAAGTTTTGTAATCACTAATTAAAATGAAGCTGCCACTTAATTTTTATTTCTTTCAGCAACATTTCCAAAGAAGGCATTGTTCCTTGTACATCTACTGGATAAAAAATACACAAATGGGTATCTCTGCAGAAGGTCTGAGCTGCAGATCTTAGATGGGATCACATTTCTGCATGTAGCCCCGCTTAAGGCACTTGGGATGTGGACTAATTTACATTAACCCTATGTTATACTTTTTATGGGCTCTAGAGAACTGTGTACCTTTTTACCAGCATGCCTACACTGTGCAGTTATCTCTGAATTCATGCCAAACAACCTGCCTTCAAACTTGAAAGTAATACAGTTATTTCAAAGCTGATGCTCACTAGCTGCACATAGTATGCTGTCACAGCGGAAACTTAGCAAGTCAAAACCTTATCCGGGATGTGTACTCAGTCCTCTACATGCATCCCCCCCTTAAACAGCTCTGTAAATCAGTTTGAATTTTCACATACTCCATGATAGGAAAGGTGCAGATCACAGCAGAATTATAGCTAGTGCAGTTGCTGAAAGGTGAAGGGCATTATTCTGCATGCTATCCTCACCTCCCTGTTCAATGTAGGTCTCAGGGAGAATTTCATCCAAGAAAACCGTCAGAATTCCCAAGTGAAACAGCTCTCAGGGGAGATTAACCTTCTCCATGACACAGCAATATTCCCTCCTGAGGAAAACCATATCATTTTAGTCTATGGAAGGTGTCTATTACTTCAGAATTTAAGAACCTGCACATTTCTTTTTGTAGAGAGAAGCAATTACTTTAACTACTGTGCTCAGCATGAAAATGTTTGGGGAAAAAATGCCTCTCTTAATCATATTTTGACATCTGTATTTAAAATGGGGATAAATATATAAAAACCTGTATGCACCTAAAATATAAAATACACAGCTATAATAACTATTGTGAAACTGAAAAATACAATGTATGCATTATTAATATTTTACTGTCTATAAATATTGTTTAATGTAGTGTTCTGTATAAACACTTTGAGGATCTTTTTTTCATTATGAAGCAGTTTGGATGAAGAAAATTCTCATAAACAAGAACATGCTTGGATACATGAGTATAACCCTTCATTTCTTAAACAGTTCTCAGTTATCAACTGAATACTTTTTGCTATTGCAAGAAGAAGCTCCTCAAGTTTTTTCTACAACTGACAAAAAGGATTCGCCTTGTGATCTTCATATACTACTGTCAATAAGATATTTGATTATTGCAAAGCACTACCTATCATCAGGTAATAGATTTTAATTTTTTTTCCTTTTTTTTCCACCACTTCAAGTATGTGCAAACACAGTAAGCAAAATAGCTCTTGACTATTTCCTGCATCCTCTCCTACATCTGTTGCTCAGTCACTTAATTTACCTTTCTTTCTTGCTCTTCCTGTCTCGTCCCCTAATTTCCATGGAGGAAGGTGAAAGACACAAAACGATACAGGACAGTCCAAGGCCACAGAGAAAATAATATTTGGTGGCTGGATTGCAGCATGCAGCTCCTTTTTCCACAGTTCCCAGTTTGAATTTCCCTTCCAGTCTCCACAGTTTCTACAGTTATGACTTCTGCCGAAAGGCTGGATAATCTCAATCTGCATCTTTTGAGAGGAATCACTTAATTAAAGAGGATGGAAAAGGGGACGAGAGACTGTTAATGACTTAAAGATTTCATTCTTCACTGTGGCTTGCTGGAACCTGTGAGTGAATTAGTGTAATTTAGTCTCAGAGTGATTAACTGAGGAATTTTCATCAGCAGTAAATTCACTGTGAAAATTAGGATAAAAGGTAAAAAAAATACATTATAATAATCATCAAGTAGAAAAAAATCATTCATTATGCAAAATTTATGGTCAAATAAACACAATAAGAAGAACATTGAAAAACACATTATTTTTAGGGCACATTCCCTTTTCCCTGTTCTATTCAAAGAGAGTAACAGCGAGATTAAATCAGTAGGAGAGACATGAATGTCATACTTTTAAATTATTTTGGTGTTATTGAAAGAAGGCATCTGAAAACAAGCAGTCTAGAGACAAGCAAAGGCTTGATCTGTATCAGTGACAGGGAAGGCAGCCAACTATCTACAGAAAAATTTGCAACACACAGTTGTTGGGAAACCCTATATAAATACCTTCACCGGTGTTTTAAAGAACATTTTGTAATTATGTCTAGCCTCCCTAAATGGTTTCCTTAGTGCCAGAGTAAACCTTGTATGATTTCAAGGTAATTCAGCTTCAAACTATAAACTAATGCAGTGTGTTACCATTTCGCTATGTCTTGCTTGATATCAGCTTGAAATGACAGTGCATGAGCTGCAAATAAAACTGAGTTAAATAAATAAATAAATAAATAAATAAATGTGAGAACACTGCATAACCCCAGAATTTAGTGATTTAAAACACAGAAAAATATTTCCTCCTTAATAATTGATGTAATATTCACCTTCTGTGACCCAGATCTTTTGTAGATATTAATCTAATAGAATCCAATTTGTCATTGTGATTGTAACTCCTATCAAAAATTACACACTGGTTCTGCGCTTTGCACAATGTAAATGACAGCATTTGATGAAATACTGCAGCATTTGATTGGAAATGCTTCATTCAAATACAGGCTCTGAAACTATAGGCCTCTCTGAATGCCCCTTAAAGCGGTATTTTTGAAAAATACCTCACTACTGAAATTGGATGTAGAAAGATGTGATATTGGGGACTTTGTAGTCTATGCCTATATTCAGCAGAACATGTAAGCTTACCTTTGATTTCAGTTTTGTTCTTAAAATATCTGCCTGGGTTTAGGAACAACAGTGAAAGTTTTGTAAACAAATATAATGAAAGAAAAGACTTCTTACTTGCCTAAGACAGTCCATACATATTAAGATTCGACTTGTCTCCTAATCCTGTTTCTGCCTCTACTATTATTTCTACGCTGGGCACCTCGTCTGATCTTTGCATCTATACAATGGACATAATACAGTCTAATCAGTGTTGCAAAGAGAATTGTTTGGCATCTTTATTTAACATCACCACAGTGCTCTGAAAATACAGTGAACTATAAAACTGCTAAATAGTTTTATGGTCATTGTGTTCCCACAAGTGGCTGAGCTCCCATAAAAAAATGATAATAGATGTTATACGAGTCAGAGAGGTGCCATCAGTATTGTCTCTTATGAATCCAGGTTGCCATTTCAGATGTATTTTTATTTTGAAGTGCTTCTTGCCTGTAGATTTATAATAGCAAAACCTAATCTTTCCATCAATTATAGTGATTTTATTCAAGCATTTCTTCTAAGAAAAAGAAAAATAAAGATACTGTATTTTTTTCAATCTAATCAGAATCAAGATACTCTGAATTATGGTATTTAATGAAGATAAATCTGGAATTTCACATAGTTAAGAAATAATTGAACTTCAGACAGCACTTGGTCTTTCACTACATTGGTGCTTTTCTATTAAAAAAGAAAGGAAGAAGGAAGGTATTATATTAACAAAGCTATTAAAAATAGGCTATGCAGAGAAATTAGGAAATGGTAGCTTAGAAAAATGATTGTCAGCTACAATATTAATGAAACATATTCCAAATCTTAAATACCTCTCTCTGGCAATCACTTCATAAAAAATTCAGCTGTTGGCTGAGTTCAGAAGTGATCTGGAGCCTCCCAGGGCTCTTACCCTGCAGGTTATCAAGGCTGCAAGCATTAAGACCTGGTTCAGCAAAGCACTTCGTCAGGTCTGCAGGGGAGAGGAGGTGATAGATCACATATGGTTCAAACAGCCACTAACCCCACTTGCCCAGAGTATATTGATAGTAACATTAGTCTTACAATTTAGACATGGAAAAAACTATTGAATCATGCTGATTATCTCCCTGGCAATTTATGACTTATCATATTGGTATATTCATACGCACAATACATTTTTAAGGGCTTCAAGAGTCATAAATATTTACTTGAATCCCATTTAACACAGTCACTTATGGCTTTAATTGTAAGGGTTATGTTGTTTTTTATTATTCTGTTGTTTAACTTAGCTTTTATTTTAGTGTTGTAGGCTTTTTGTTTTGTTTTGTTTTGTCTTTAACTACTCCTTTTACAAATCTATATGATGAAGCAACCCAAACTGGTCTCTAAATAATTCTGAATATTTATAAGTTAGCCATAATAAATAGATCTTATTTTTCAAACATTACGGGAAGTGGATAATAAACTGACATAAAGCAAAACAAACCCCTCTAATATTTAAAATATGATTATATATAAAAATATTTTCATGTGTAATGTAAATCAAATATATCAAGGGAAATTGTATAAAATAAATTTTATAAACAATATTTTTAAAGAGTTCCTGTCTGGATGTAAAACATTTAAATCAAAGCTATATTATCTAAAACATATACTTACTTATACTACCTTAAATACAATAGAATTTAATGTATATACGTCTTGCATCCTTTAATGCAAAGTGGCTGTTTAAATGTATAAAAAAGAATGAATAAATTCCATAATCCAAGAAAAATTACCATACAGGCATAATTACCCCTTCAGTCACTTTAAAATGTTTGTATCCTTTCTTTGAGTACTCTCTCATCAGTCTGTTAATATCTTCTTTGTAATGCTTTTCTTAGAATCATATGTAATTTTCTGCAGACAGTCAGATTTCCATCTTTCCATCACACACTGAAGTGCTTTTATCTTTCTGCCACACGACCTGATGCCTTTTTTCATGCATGCCTTGAAAATAAGTTCATTTCTTCATGCCACATGGGTATGGAAAATGCGTGCAAATGACTCTTTTCTTCCACCTACAGCCATTTTCAGAATTACTGCTGTAGAATTTTCTGCTTCTGTTGAATATTTGCGATTCCATTTTTTTTTTCACCTTGCATTTTTTAAAAATAAACGTTTTATTTATTTTTAAAACAATTCATATTTTCTACTGTGTTACTTCTGAGGCACTCCAGTCAAGATCAGTGTCCTACCGTGTCAAGCACTGTGCAAACATACAGGTATTTTCTGTTTGTAAGATAACTGAGTCTCCTTGTATTACTTCCTTGTCCTCCAAGCATCTCTTTAGTATTATCTGTGAATGTAATTAATACTATTTACTTCTCTCCTGAGTTAGTGAAGATATTAATCCCTGACTTAATACAGATCCCTGCAGCACTGTGCTACACACCTCTTCCCATCTGGATATATTGCTGGCATTATCCTTTGTTTATGCTCTTTCATCCTCTTTCAATCTTTCAATGAGACAGTGTTTCTACCGAAGCCAATTTTAATTAATGTTGACAAAGATTTTAGCATGTACTGCAAACCAAATATATTGCAGCTATTGTTTTTCATGTCCCCATTTCTCTTCGTAGAAAAAAAAATGAAATTTATCTTCTACCCCTTTGTTCTTTCCAAATCTATTCTGCCTCTCGCTACAAGGTGCATTAGGATATAGATTTGCATGCATGCATTTTTTTTTTCCTCTTACTATGTGCTTTACTGTTTGGAGGAGAAAAAGAACAAAGCAAAGCAAAGCAGTGAGCAGGATGTCCTCTGTCCAGCAAAGCAATGAAATAAATAGCTGTCTTTAACTACAGACAGAATTCAGTGGAGTCTATAGAAATAATTGCATGCTGAAGAGTAGTGTCCATCAGATGAAGTTTGCTGTATTGAATATCTAAATATATTGTGTAAATCATCTCATGCTTCCTTTTGTATTTAAAAATATTTTCAGACTAACCTTTCACAGCTCACTTCGTTCTTTCTGGTAGCAGAAGTAGAAATACAGTACATGTTTGAGGTAGCATGCATCAAAAGAGTAGGATGCAAAATATTCAGATTTTCTAAACTGTGTACTTTCATATTTCCCTCATAATTCCCTAAATTGCTCTCTATCAGAATCAGAAAAGTTTTAACAGGTTTTGCATACCACCTATTTGTAAGGTTATCTTATTAGTATTACTTATTTATTCACTTAAAAAAAAAATCAGTATTTCAGTTACTTTTGAAACACAATTCATTTAAACCCTCCTCAGGATATACTTGAATTCTTCAGTTACAAATGTACCCAGCAACATAATGGTTCTGTTGACAAATGTTAATTATTCGTGTGGGTTTTCTGTTCCCAGCATTATTGGCTCTGAACTCATAATCAAAGCAAAATGGGGGTGGGGGAACAGAGGGAACCTTTCCCCAAATAGTGAGCAGCTTTACTTGTGAATGTCATGGGAAGCTAGAAGGAGAAAAGAAAGCAAGTAAGTAAATGTGTTAGCCCGAGGGAAAGAATTTCTAAGGATGTGCTCCTATGTCCAGCTAGGACTGGTGTCTTTTTTATTTCAACAGATTAAAAAAAAAAAAAAAGGGAGGAAAACAACCTCTTGGCCTCACATCCTCAGAAGATACCAGAAGATACAATGGGATTTTAACACAGAGGGGAAATCTCTCCCTGACACAATTGAAACACAGCTTAACTAACCTTAAATCAGACTATCTAATCAACTTAAATCCAATGAAAAAAGCTGCTGTTATGCCTTAGAAGCAGAGTGTGGATGAGGAGACTAGCTGGGGTGAGATTAATCACTTTAGAAAAAAAGAACTTTAACCACTTTTTAATAGCATACAGTTCAATCTGGTTGTGAATATGGAAGCTCGGATAAAATCCTTTAAAAAGTAAGAGCCATCAAAGCAGTTTGGGAATGTTTAGATGTTCATATACAGTACTGAGAAGAACTCATTTCATCTATGCTTTCTAAGGTGATTCCTTACAGTCATTCTATAAAGTTCACACTAGGCAGAAAGAGAAAGAAAGATTGAATAGGGTATATTTTACGTGCCATTAATGGTTGTCATTTTGATTTAAAAAAAAAAAAAAGAAGAAGAAACATTGTAGTTTAATGGGTAAATGTAAATGACCTCAACATTGCAGTTTTGTACTTCAAAGAGGAGTAAATTTGTTTTGAAGTTTATTTGGTAGATGAATTGCTGTCAGAGATAAGCAAAAAGTTGTGAACTCCCAGAGGCTTTCATAATGCTTCAGAAAAAGGAAAATTCAAGTTATGCCATGCTTGTGATCAAACATAATAAAAATTAAGGCTAATAAACAGCCTTTCTAGCATCAATCTAAAAGGTGTGCCAAGGAGGTTTGTGAAATATGACATTATCAGTTTGGAATTCACAAGGCTTGTTATCTTTGATTTTTTTTAATCTTTGTTTTTTGAATGAACATTACTTCCACCCCTAAATTAAAAATATTCTTCATACACAATAACCCATCCAGGTTTAGCTTTTAAAATCAAACTCCTTATATCTGGGAAAAATTAATAGTTATGGTAGAAAGATTTCTTCCCCACAGCTCTCTTGATAGGCAGAAGCACAGCAGTGACTCTCAAAAGATAATTTCAATAACAATTGAACCATTGTACATGAATGACATTTCATATAGACTGTTTGATTATCATATTCCATGGTCCTCGAAACTATAGAACAAAAACAGAAGATTACCCTTTCTTGTGATATATATATATATAAAATCTCTCAAAATGTCTCTGATTAAAGAAATGTAAAATGTATGATTTTGTTTTTGAACTATTTGAACATCTCTTCAGTACTAAATGCAGATACTTGTACATTTCAAAATATTGCTTTGCCTTTGGTGGTTTTTCAGTGTCTCGGTGTAACTGGGAGTTGCTGGTTTCTGAGTAAATTTATGCTGATTTATACCTCTTGTGAATCTCTCCCCATTGCAAAGTAGTAAATACTTCAGACCTTCTCCCTCACTGGTACGTACTGTTCTGCAAAAAGTTCCAGCAAGGCAAACTTGTTGGTGCTTACTAGTAGTGCAGCCGTCGATGCCATTTCAACGACACTGACTCTGCTTTTTAGCATCAGACATATAACGAGACACAACTCATTGCATGTTTGCTTCGGAAAGGGTGCCATGCTGTCAACATGACAAAATCAAGTACAAGACAAGACAGGAAACAGAAAAAAAATCATTTATCCTTTACTATATTTAAAGATAGCTTAAAGCAAAAAATACAGGTTTTGACAAGACATTTAAATACTCACAACCAAATATTTTCTGAAATAAAACAAGTCAAACACATTCGTTCTAGGATCTTAGCTGAACAGGAGAAAATAGAATGTCTCATAATGGTGCTGAATTTCTCACCAATGTAGTAATTGCCCTATTTCTTAAAAGCAACATAATCATTTGAATTTCATTTTTGAGACATTTAGATATGGTGCATTCTCTCTCTGTGACCAAAATGGCCAGCTAACTGTCTATAAAGTCACCCCAGGGAGAAAGTACTGATCAATAAATGAAATACTAAGAAAGGTAGACAACTGAATTTCACTCTTTTTTTTTCTCATACATGTACACTTTAAATGTGAATTTGAAAAAGTCAAGCACTCTTCTATCATCTTATTTTTTAACTTTTGGAATTTCTCAGCACAATTAATTGTTTTGGAACCCGGACTCGTTTCACTTAATTTTGGGCATTCAAGGTACATATGTTAGATGCTATAGGTTACCCTAATAGCTGATGGACACAAACCAAGATACCTGTGAGAGAGAAGTGGGCATTTCATTTTTATTTTATAACTCAGGTTGGCTGAACTGTGTTTTGGAAATCTATGCCTCTCTCTTTCTCTCCATTAACTACAGAAATCTTGAGGTTAGACATCCAACTTTGGCAACTGAACAAGGCATCTAAAATTGGACTGGATGAATCTGGACCATTCTTTCCGTACATGGGCTACATATTACAGAATCATAGAATCACAGAATCCTCAGAATTGGAAAGGACCATTACAGGTCCATTAAAGAGTACCATGTCAAATGCACCAGTGACTCTTCCCTTATGTCCATTGATGTTATGACGTCATAGAAGGCTTCTAGGTTGGTCAAGCAGGATTTGCCCTCGGCGAATCCATGCTGGTCTTCCCATACCACCTCCCTGTCTTCCATATGCTTTAGCATAGCTTCCAGGAGGATCTTCTCCATGATCTTTCCCAGTACAGAGGTGAGACTGACAAATTCCAAGTGGAAGGGTTTTTAGATAGTTATATGAATGATTTCATGTGAATTAATGTGCCAATGATGAATGTGTTAGAAAGTAAATTTAGCTTGGCTTATCCTCGTTTGCCCTTCAGGGTATGTTTTAAGCTCAAGTGACTGGTCTTTTTTTTTCTTTATACACTCTGTCTTGCTTTTTTTTTTTTTTCAGTTAATAAAAGAAGAATATTTCGTTTTACATAAATCCATAGTTGTTCGAGTAAACCTTTGGTACTAGTATCACACTTCAAGAGATAAGAATCATAGAATCATTTGATTTGGAAGGGCCTCTTAAAGGTCATCTTGTCCTACTTCCCTGCAGTGAAATGAGACATCTGCAGCTAAATCAGGAGATCAGGTTGATCAGAGCCTGATCCAGCCTGGCCTTGAATGTCTTCCAAAGACAGGGCTGCCACCACTTCTCTGGCAACTCCTTCCAGTGCTTCACCACCCTTACTGTAAAAAACTTCTTCCTCATATGCAGTCTAAATCTGGTCTCCTTTTGTTTGAGACCATTTCTTCTTGTTCTGTCACAGCAGACCCTGTTAAAGTGTCTGTCCCTTTCTTTCTAAAAGCCCTCCTTCAGATACTGAAAGGGCACTATGAGGCCTCCCCAGAGCCTTCTCTTCTCCAAGATGAACAGCCTCAGCTCTTTCATCCTCTCCTCTTTGGGGAGCTGTTCCATTCCTTGGATCATTTGTGTGGACTTCCTCTGGATGTGCTCCAACAGGTCCATGTCTCTCCTGTGCTGAAGACTCCACATCTGGACACAGTACTCCAAGTGAGGTCTCACCAGTGCAGAGTAGAGGGGCAGGATCACCTCCTTTGATCTGCTGACTACATTTCTTTTGTTGCAGCCCAAGATATGGTTGGCTTTCCAGGCTGCAACGGTGCATTGCTTGTTCAAGTCCAGCTTACCATTCCCCAATATCCTCAGGTCCTTTTTGCAGGGCTGTGCTCAATCATTTCATCCTCCGGCTTGTATTGGTAGTGGACATTGCCTCTTAAACTTTTCCGCTGACTCATTTCAATGTATTTTTTGTTTGTTTGTTTGTCAAATACCCCTCTGTAACTCTTTGGATGTGCAGTTAGAGCACTCCAGCCTTCCAGGTGGTCTTCTCTCCTAGGACTGACTGAATCTATGATGCTTAGCATTCAGAATTGAGTACATGCAGTGCTGACTTCAGCTGTCAATAAGATAATGAATTTGGCAATAGCATATGGAAGAGTAAAACCTAGAGTATGAGTAAGTGTTCTTTTAAGTGTTTGCAAAGCAATCTAAGAACCTAGGCATAATATTTTATTTGATAATAAATTTCAGACACTCCTTTCTCTCTTTGTAATGTCAATTTGATAACAGTAACTTTCCTTGGAAAAGTTCTTCAGAAAAGACTACACGGTACAAATTAGTTATTTAAAAAAATATACGATTGAAACTAATCACAGTAAAAGGAACTTTCTCAGTAAAGAAACGCACCCATTCATCTATACGTTTCCCTATGCCCTTCAGATCACCTTATAAATTTCAAAAGTGAAAATACTGCTGAAGTTAGTTGTGGTTTGGTTTGTTTTCTTGAGATGCTGAGCCAAGGCCAATCATGAATATGATATTTGTTTCCCTTTATTAGACTGTTCAGAGAGATCTCCTTGAAAAGATATCCATATTTACATAACATAAACATTTATTTGTTGATCATTTATGTATTGGCATTTGAAAACTTGTATTGCTTTTCATGGTGAAGGTGAAAACAGCTTCAGGTCTCAGCTCACATAATTACTCCCTGTCTTGCACAGATTTGTCCTTCAGTCTTTGTTAAGAGCAGGATTCTTTTATTTTCTCTGTCCTGTTCTTTTATATTTTGCTGTGCACAGCGAAACTGCTCCTATATCTCATTTTACACCTTAGTGTGCTGCACTAGGAAAACCACTGCCAGACCATCTCCTTTTGTCAAGTAGTTTTTAGTCCATTTCTTGTTTATATCAAGTCAGCACTTACAGGTAGGTCATTTTGCTGCAGCTAACTGCACTTAGTATTTCTCCACAGGATACTGCAGAATCTATACACTCACTACACTTATCACAGAGATTTCAAAACCTGTTCTGTAAAAATACTTGTTTTGGTGCAGTCTAGAAATGAAAGTTTGAGTTTAGTCAATGCTAGTAGTAATATAACCCTGGTTTCTGCTGTTCCCTTCCTGAATTTTCATAGACAGAGAATCAATAGCACAAACACACTCTGGCTGAGAAAATGCTTCAAAAATGTGTCCAAAGACTGTACATTTTAAACTGTCCATTAGACACCCAGGTGAGATGAGAATTCACTGTTACACGCTGTTAATTGAATGGAGAAATATCTTCTTTCCAGAAATATCCTTCTCCCAACTTTTTTTTTTTGCATAATTTTTTTTCATGTCAACATTCCTGTAATTCTTTTTATCCTGCATTACCCATATTATCAATATTTTCATTGCATTTTCATAATATGCTGATAATGAATTGAATAATTTGTATTCACTAAAAAGTCCTTTGTTTTCTATGAAATACATGTGAATTCAGTGTGCTTAGAATTGTCTAATTGGTATGGCATAATTCCTATCTAAGCTACTAAAATCTGTTTCTTAAACTGCCTGTTGTCAAGGGTTTCTGTAACCTCATCGTTCTTTGATTGTGTCTGAGCGCTTCTTGAGATAGTGCTAGGTTAGACCAAAACCATTCTAGTGACCATTTTAATTCTTTTGTGATGCACATGATAAAATTCTAGTACTTAGGAACTTTTATTGCCACTGCCTAACTTATTAATTTAGATAAAGAGTAAGTTCTTCAGCTATTTGCTTGCTAGGTTTCCAGATATCTATATAATTTTAGCATATCCAAAGTTATACAGCATAAAAATATGGTATTTAAAATGTATCACTTGACAGGATTCTTAAGATAAAAAATTTGCATTGTTTCAGGTGATGTATTTATGAAGAAGATGGTCAAAAACACAGAAGTTTTATGTTGTCTAAGTAACTGAACAGCTTGAGAACGCAAGGAAGTGGCATCATGATATTTTCCCTGGTCATACATTTTTCACTTCCCATTTACTAAGAATAGGTAAAATAATACAGAGTTATGTGTAGCTTTTGTCTGAGCATGTATTGATACTTATGTATTATCTGACTTCCTTTCTGCCATTCTGTTTGAAAACTAATTCTTATAACATGGCAAGTATAACATGGGCACTATGTCACTGTTAGATATAGATCTCATGCAGGCTATTAACATTTTGTTTTTAATTCACTCCATTCCTGATATGGAGGAGGAAGTTTAACCAATATTTATTTATTTATTTGTCAGTATATTATTCTGCTAGACAGTTAACCTAGTATCAGAACTACAGAGAAATTCTATGGAAATGGAGGGAATAATTATATGAATACTTGTTTTGATATCTTTGCATCAAGTTATCCATCAAAGTTGGATATAAACACCTACCTATCAATTCTGTCAATCAAATCCAGGGAAGTGAAAAGAAAATAAATCTAAATGTTTCTACTGAAGTCGTATCACCTCATACAATGTGCTTACATATTTTACTACTATGTATATATTTATATGTATATATACAAGGGCAGCTCCAAAAGTAATGTCTCCAATTTTATTATGTTGGCCCACAACATCAGAGGCAGATATCGGTGGTATGGCAGTAGAGGCTGAATTTTTCCACCAAATATTCTGTTAAATTTTCTGGCTGTAGGACAGGCAGATGGCAGCAGATGGGCAGTCTGACACAGTGACATCTGACATGGAAGTGCGTATGAAGCAAAGGTGTGTCACTGATTTCCTCCCTACATAAAAAATGGCACCCATTGATGAGGAAACAGTGGATGTGAGCACAGAGGAAACTGGACTGCATGAGCAACATTTTCCTAGTAACGGCACCATCATAGCAGCTGTGAAACAATGCGCCACCTCCATTGGTGCAGATTTTTATGAGCACCTCATGCAGTCTCTTATTCATCATGAGTGGAAATGTGTAGCTAATGGTGGTCACTATGTTGAAAAATAGAATTTTGTAGCTGAGAATTTGCTCTGTCCAACAGTGTTATTGTACCCTTTGTACCTCTTGTTTTCATGGAAAAAAATAGGAGTCATTACTTTTGGAGCAACCTATGTTTGTATGTGTGTATATATATACATACATACGTATGTATGTTATTAAAACATATCAAGTAACTCTAGATCTGGATCAGTCTCTAACCGCCTAAGAGTCTCAAGGCTCCTAGGAGTGTAAAAGTTGTCAGATAGTAGTCATTTTCTCATTAAATATGTATATCTAATGTGTGAAATGAGTGAAGGGTAGCCTCCCCAAATACTCAGCAATCCTGATTCATGATGCTCTTACTAATGGTAATTTTAAATTATTATTCTAAAATTAGCAGAAAATGGAAGGGAGAAATAAATAAGAGCTTTCTGTATGTGGATGAGATTTGGGATATAAAACGGCACAATTCCTCATTAGATTTTCAAGAATAGTCTTGTTCTGTGTTAGGTGTCCTCTTCCAAAATAATTTCAGCTTTACTGAATTTTGATCGTATCCATTTTCTTCTAGCCCGAGCTTAGAGGACTAACTCATCACGAGGCAGGACTTCTTATGGTACTGTCTGCCTCAAGTTCCTCGACTTTTAGCCCTGATTATGTCAGTAGCTGCATTTCCTTTAAGAACTTAGCCTTAAAATTCTGTGTTGTACTTTATGTTTTTCTATTGAACCTACATTATAAAATGTAATTGAAAGCATAACTCAATTAAAATAAGATATTTCTCTTGTAAAGTAATGAACATCTGCATGAATCTTTAAACAAACAGTTTTATATATCTTCAGCGTTGCTAACATTTGTGTGTGAATTGGAGCATAATATACTAAAGGTCAAATCTTTGGAGGATTTTAGAAGTTCTTCACAATATTATACATATATTTTTTTCTTCTTAGGAAAATGAAACCTATTCCTGTGAAGTTTACAGACAGTTCACCTCTTGGATTTACTTTTGAAAAATTCATTGAGCAATCACAGAGACAAATTAAGTTTGCAATGTGCAAACTTAAAAATAATTTAGTCACTATTTTCCTGTTAAACAGCCACATAGCTGTGTGCTTTCTCTTTGCTTATTTTTAGTTCAGCCAGAAGGCAACAGTCTGAAACAGTGTGCTATTTAGTGTTAAAAGAAATAAACTAATGGTTTCACAAAAAATAATCTTTTATTCATATCATCAAACAGATAATTTAAAAGGTATGACTTTCTCCCCTTTGACTTGCCCATCATCTTCAAACTCTAACTGGTTAGGACGGTCAAAATGGTAAGGAAATAGTTTGAATGTATGTATGCATGGAGGTATGCCTTGCTGAAAAAAAATGCAGCACAATGAATTCATTATAGCCTGAGAAAGGAAGAAAATAGGTTTGCTTGTTAAAAAAAAACAATAACTTAATGTTGTTTAGACTTCTGCAATTAACTTCTCAATTTTGACATTTACAGAGATCTAAAACAAATAGAGCCAACTGTACTCAAAGCCCTTCTAATCTGTTCATCATTTATTGTTTAAATTTAATTTACCATTTCTATGATAATTTAATAACACTTTCAGTAATTCTTGCTTTTGACACTGAAACAGCATGGGGTTGATTTACTGTGTTGTCAGACTTGTGCTTTTATGTAAACACATTAGTATTTTCACAGCAGGGTTGAAATAAATGGAGCATATTCTGCTTCTTTTACACCTATACTAAATCTATTTACTTTGTTGAGTGACAGAGAGAAATTTTGACTGAACTACTGGAGGAAGTCAAGAGGAGTCATGATAGAACATGAAAAACTTTTGCCCGTTCTGGAAGGTGAAAGAGACCATCTTCACACAGTGCTGAAGAAGATGGAATAAGCCAGCAGTCAAGACAAGTCTTGTATTTGACAGCTTTTATCTGTTATAGCTTTTATTACAGCTGGCTTTACCAGTTTTCATGGTTACAGAAATTAGATTTGTACGTATAGATAGCACAATATGATGAAAGTATGGTGCACATAACATCTTTTACACAGATCCCTAAACCTTCTCACAGAGACAGGTAAAATTATTGCTAATTGAAATAAGAAAAAAAAAAAGATTAAGGAGAGGACGGGATGTTTTTTCAGGGGGGAGCAGATATTACAGCATCCCTATGAATTACAGCTTTCATTGGTAACAAATGCTCTTGCTGTTGCTAAAGGATTTTATCCGTCTGCATGGCTTTATGCCTTTATGCAGTTGCACTGGGCAATAGAAACATCTTATGACTCCATTTCACCTTTTTTAGCAAACAGAATGTTTAAGTCCTAAAAGGCAAAGAACATGCTTAGTAAGAAGGCACACGCTGGATCTAATTCTGTGTTCTGTTAACTGTGAAATGCCATTGAATTCAGTGTTACACAGATGTAACTGGCTGCTTCTGTTCTTTTAAATTTCCTAAAAATGTGTTGAGAATGAATTATTTTTTTTCTGGACCTTATCCTACTTGTACTGAAGTTTTTGAAGAACTCCTTGCCGTACCAATGGTATATGATATGAACTAGAGTCTTGTGCAAGGGTGAATTAATCAACAGAAACTCTGTCTTACGTTTGTTTGTTTTTTCTCTGCTGAATCATAGTATCTCAGTTTTCAGAGTGTCAGTTATGTAAATCTTATCTGTTTCAATTGTATCAGCAAGATTATACCTACGGATGTGGAATGGTTCATTTTCAGTCTTTTCCTTTGTCTAATTTTAAGTTCCCTGGTACTGCACTTTAGATTTAAATAAAAAAATAATTGTCATTCAAGCTAAGTCTGAAATTATACATATAGGTTCGAATTCAGATAAATATCCCTTCTCCAAGTAAAATTTACGGATGTATTTGACTCAGCAGAATTTAAGAACATACTTAAACAACTTCTTATGAGAGTGGATGCAGAAGTATTCCTGCATCATCAAGAGGGTGCTGCATTGGTGTTCACTGACAGGTTAAGTGGGCATCCAGTTGGTACCTAAAAGCAATATATCAATTCTAATTCAGTCAGTGTTTTAACATCTGTAAAGGAATATGTGGCCATATACAAGGAAATGAGTCATTTGTGTGTGCAATTATTGAAATTATGTATATACTTTGAAATGAATCACCTAAATTTGTATCACTTAAATTTGCATACCTATCCATCTGAGAATATCAGACTCCCATGATTTAAAGTATGATGTTAGTAATACAAATGGTGACTGAATCCATACCAAGTGAGAAATTATAATTTGGGGATTTTTCCAGTTGTGTACTTAACGTTATGCTAATGTTTTGCCATTGATAGCTAAAGAGATTAATTGTTTCTCTTTTCCATGGGCTTGTTGCTAATGAAGATCTTTCTTTCTGTAGCAAAACTGTACAGCACAGGCAGAATGATAGCATGCTGGCTCTTTACACTTTGGATACTAAAAATCCTCAGGCAAAATATTTTGTTGAAAAAGGCAAGTTTAACTCCATTCACTTCACAAGTACTGCTTTCTTACACTAACAGTCACTTTGGCTCTTTATTTAATGATTCACTGCACTCAGATATTTCCATAGCACCACATATCTATGTGGAGCTAAATGTTAACATTCCTTCTAAAGAGATAGGTTTTGAACAGTAAGAATATCACCTCTTATCCTGGGGCATCCTTCTGGCAGCAATTATTAAGGTGATATAAATAAATCACAACATGATTCAAAAATGGAATCATAACAAACAAATTTTTATGTCTCTTTTTCTTTGAAAGGTGACTTTGAGACAGAAAATTCGATGTTGTATCGAATGAGGCCTCTGTTTATCCACTAAGCCAAGAAGGGTGGGAAACTATTAAGGAACTACTATTGATTTTAAGCATCATTTAGACCAAAGAACAGATTTCAGGTGACCTTCCACTGTGATAACAATACCTGTAACTTAATAAATAGTTTTGTCTATAGGAAGTTTTAGTCTCTGCTATGAAATACAATAAACAACAATTTTAGTTTAGTTTAAACCAATAGCTACAAATAATATACTAGTTGATATATATATATACATAAAAAAAGGTATCTAATGAATCAGCAGTTTTGATCTTACTTTTATGCTTTGCTAAATTTTGAGTAATCATGACTAGCCAAGAAAATCTAACAGTTCTGACTTTGATTTGGTTTCAGACAACAGTTACATTTCATTTAGTATTTTGCCTTTTCTTTCATTAAGACTTCGGTGAAATGTATACTATATTTTAGGCTCAATGTCAATATACAAAACACAAAACAGTCTATATAGTAACTTGCAGGAACTTTAGTCTTGACATTTAAAAGCCACAGCAGCAAAACTACAGTTTTATTCTGCATGAATATCAACCCATATTTTTTAATCCCTAACATACCTGCATTTGGTCCTTACTACTTTATGAAAGGACACATGTTCACGTGGGCTCTATGAACATCCATTTCAGAGAAGATGATGACAAAGGACAATTAGTATCAGTAAGTCTCCCAAATGCTGCTAGGGAAAACAAAAATACAGATTTGTGTAAGGATGAAGATTGGCTCGGCAAGACATAAGTTATGAGATTTATGCTAATTTATTTTATTTTAACCCTGTTATGGGATGAAAGTTTAACTTAGTGAAAAGTATAGTGCCATGTAACACTCTTGGATAGATTAATGCTTTCTCTGAAAAAGTGTAGAGCCTGAATTTGTGCCTAGGATTACCTGTTTTACACTGAAGAGTTACTGGTTAACATGTCTTGGTGGAGAGAAAAAATCCCAACCTCCCAGATCTCCCTAAACTCCCAAACCAACATTCTTCTTCTAGTTGACCTTGATATCATTTACATATTTTATTAAATAAGGTGAGCTTCTTATTCCTAGGTGAATATTCACTAATCTCTTACATATGATGGAAAGGGAAACCATCTCCTCTAGTTGTGACTCAAAAGTATGACCTCTGCTGAAGTAGAGCACAGACCTCACATGGCAGGTAACAGCTCCATGCTATGACTCAAAATTGCTGAAGCTGAGAAGCTGGCATTTTCAAGAAGAATTGAAGGGAAGAACTGGGAAAGTGCATCCCTTTCTTCGGCCTTTGCACTGTCTAGTTTTGGTGTCACTATCAGACAAAAAATAATTTGCTGGAAATTTCTTTCTGGTACCCTCAAATCCCCTCAAGCTCTGTGTACAATGTATTGAGCTAGATTCCTGGTTGTGGATTCCACAGCATAAAGTAACTGCTGAGCTCTGTAACTCCTGTATGCTTTTGTGAAACTTAAAGCTTGCTGGCTGCATATGTGTATACAAAGGTACGTTGGATTTTTTCAATTATTTATAGTTAAAATGGATTCTGGCAAAATAAAACCATGCATTTACGTTTTTAAAAACTACACAAGTTGTTTTTTATTTAATCAAGGTGTAAAGAATCAAAGAGATGTATATTAGGCTGTACATTTCCAGAAGAAGGTGAGTGTGATTCCAAACAGTATTTTTTTATTATTTTTTAAGGGAAGTTGTTAACATTTTTTTTCAGTCACCATGACAACAGTGGGACTCCACTCCTGTCATACATTTTCAGTATACCAACCCTGTCTGTATGGATGCAGTATTTCAACCACACTTTCATTTTAAGTTGTTATTTTGTGCAATCTCTATTTTCTCTTATGAGACATGGAGCCTCATTCTGATCTTTCTTCTGCTAGATTTTACAGTGATGTCACCCTTACATAGGAAAGAAATTCAGTCTGACTCATAGCAACGAAAAACAGATCAGAAATAAGGTCATGCTGTAACTGACTTCATGTCAGAGTTCTCATTGTTCAGAGCATATCTGAGAGCTATTCCATTTGTTTTCCTTCACGTACAGAATTATACTTCTTCATAATACATGCATGCAGCCCAGAAATACACATTGAGAAAGTTTTGGAGAACACATCGCATAAATGGTAGACTTGACTGAAACAGGAAAGTCATAGATACCCTACCTAGCGCACAACGGCAAAGTACAGGTAGAGTCACCTCTTTCACAGCAAGGCCTACTTCCTCCTCATCTGGTGGGAGGACACATCAGCCACTGAAGGAAGATTTTATCACATTTTCTATATCCCATCTCTTTCTTGGACAGTTTGCACATGATAACATATGCTTGAATATCTTGTTAATGAAAGAGGGAGAAACTTTGTATAATGAAATATCCAAATGATGCTAGCTCCATTTTGTTATGTGACAGTTTTCTCTAATCTGTCACATGGTTTTTGAAGAAGGAAGTTACATCTGGTCTTAATAAGAACTCACGATCGATTTACAGACTGAAGGTATTCATTTCTGCAGTTGCAAATGTACACATAGTTCTCCAGTAGCAAAAGACATGAAGGAGATTATTAAATTAAATCTCATGATTTTAAATGACTACCAGAATCCTGATTTCTGATTTAAAATGTGTGGCATTGGTGGAATTTTTTTCTAAATCGATCAATGATGTAATTGTTGAATTTCTAATGCATAGCATTCCTAATTTTATATGAATTTCTTCACTTTGTATAACACTATTGTAAGGAATTCAAACTTCTTGACACTGAGAGCTTTAGCAGATTAGTAATTAATAGTCTTGATGCAAGATCCTAGTGGCAAAATTCCTGTAAATTTCAATGAGAGTGTGATCAGGCTGAAAGTCATCTGAAATTTCTGTGAAAGCAAAAGCTGTTTCTTTCTTTCAGCTACTTTTGGACACTAAGAAGTTTAATTTTAGTGGAACTTATTACATTCTTACTGGAAGCAGAATTTGACCCCCGCTGAAAAGATTGCCCCCTTCTTTCACTTTGTTTTGAAAAAGAGCTACATTTTCATAATAGTGTCCGGCTACACGCACAAATCTCATTACCCAATAATAGGATTTGTCTACATACCTCCTGCTCAGTCTTTTGGAAACGTACATGTCCCTCAGCATGGGTTATTTTTTTTTCTCCTTGTTTCCATTTACATCTGTCCACATGAGTACAATAGATTAAGTTCTGTGTAACAGTTTTAGTTGAGAAAAAGTAGTTAAGCACATAATCAAGGAGGAGGCGGAGATATTCTTAAAGTACAAAGTCTACTCTGGAAGTTGAATTCTCACTTTTGTTACAGTGATTGAGACATATGAGAGTAAAAATGTGCCAGAGATTTGAAACAAAATGTACTGGAGTAGCTGAAATCTAGGAGCAAAAGGCTAAAAAATTGCTTAACTATAGTCTGCAGTTCAAATGTCCTATAACTGAATTAATCTGCAATAAACAATTTGTCTTATGAAGACATGGGATAGTAACATTTTCAATTGGAGATATGAATAGCAGTTTAGTTAGATACTAATTTTTTCTGAAGTTGTTCTACTCTTCATTTCTTTCAAAGCAGTGAAGTAAAAGCTTTAATCCTTTTTGTCTTACTTCCAGACATTAGTTCTATATCTGTTCTGACTAAACCTGTTATAGGAGCTTGGTAAAATATGTATTCAAGGTGCAGAACAGCAAACTGCGGAAAAACCTGTAAAGGTCTGGCCAAGCAAACAAATACATAAACCATACAAAAAAAAAGAGTAAACTGTAGGAAGTAATATGATACAGAAAGACAAATAAACAGAACATAAAAATGCATCTTGATCAGGCCTATGCTCTGTGAAATGCTCTGGAAAGTCACATCACTTGTCAGATACTTGAAAACCAGCTAGGAATTTGAACTCTCAGTAGAAGTCTATCATCTGTTCTATTTCTCCCACTTCTGCGTCATACCACCAGTCTCTCTCTCTTTAATCCTTTCTCTGTATAGAAATATTTACTTAATTTGTATAAAGCAGCATTTTCCAGAGACTAATCATACTAAACTTGCTTTTTGCATAATTAATTTTCTGAAAAGTTAAGGACTGTCTAACTCACTTGAAAAGTGTGTATAAAATGTGAGGTCACTATTTGTATATTCTGTTTTGCTCTGTGTACATACATTGTGCACTAAATGTGGAAGGCCGAATTCTCCTTTTTATTTTTTGAATATAGACAAGTGTCCTAGGTCTTGTTGCTATGCAGTTTAGCCATAGCAACAAACACAAAAGCCAATGTGTTCGTATTTCTATTTTCCCCTCCAGTTTGCCTGGTAAAAAAAGAGATGCTGAATATAGCAACGTCAAAATAACTGCAGTATTTTCTGTGAGAGATGTCAAACATTTCATCTTCTGAAATATTATACTGAATAAAAATGCCAAGAAAAATGGTGGAGAGGTTGAAGTTAAACCATCCACATCCTTTTGATGCACAAATAAGGAAGTAATTATTGTAAAAGAAGAAGTCAAGTTTTGTTATATCTTTATTAAAAATATTAAAATATATGTATTAAATATCTTAGTAGTTATAAATTTGTTTTTTAAAATATAATAAAAATGTTTTTGTTTGTTTGTTTGTTTGCCAAGATAATATTACTTTACTTTTCATAACCAGGTATGAAGTAAACATGTAGTCTTCAATTCTCAAATAGTCTTATGCCATATGTCTTGCATCGCTGTTTTGCAAAAGATTTTACTTCTTCTTTCCAACCTGTTTTAACTTAGCATCAATGTTTTACTGATCCTGGACAGAAAATAATAATATTTCTGTCTCTTGTGAAGACATATAAAGGATTTTCTTGTGGTTAAGGTGAGAAATGCAAAGTAAGAGTTTATTAAACAGGTTCTCCCACAACTTCCCAGGTGATTCTGGGAAAGTCATGCAAAAATAACTCGAAGAGTAAGAGAAGAGCCTGACTTCCTACCTACTTTAAGTGAGACCTAGATGACTCTCACTTCTGTTTCAGAAAATCTTACTTGCCTAGATAGTTTTTTACCCACTAGTGAAAGAAGAAAAGGATGAGAATATCTCAGGGATGCAATGCAGATTTAAATATCCAAAGATATCCTTTAAATTTTCGATATAAAATGTCAAAGTACTTAGAGGCTATTATAGCAGTACAGATTTATTTAGTTTTGCTAATTTAGATAACGATGTATTTTAGACATTTTGATGAATGTTAATTTAGGAAGTAACTGTGTTCACAACTTCTTTTGCTTTAAAAATCCTTTATCTATTTCAAAGATCTTGAGAAGCATAGTGACATGTCCACCATTTACAAATATACCTTTAAAATCACTATTTGGTGTCCTTCATCTATGATGGATTCCAGGATTTATATTCATCTAGTATTTACAAGCACTTTATAAAAATTAACCAAAACCTTCACAGTTTGTCTTTTTTATGTCCAAGTGACAAAACATTAGTCTACTCTGGAATTATGCTGTGTATCAATCTACAGGAAAGATAAGCTCTTCAGAAGTTTATGGGAACAATTGGAATCCTCTGCTTTCTACTGTTCTGAGTTCAGCACTCTGCTCTTTGAAGAACTGGGACTTCAGTCTGAGTCTCTCCACCATTTCTTCATAATGGCAGTGTGAGATGCCATAGAGAATGGAAAGGAATTTCATTTCAGTGATGAAAGATGAAAATAGAAATAGTTTTTGGTTCATTTTTAATGCTTCTTTTCTCAATAAATAAAATAGTGGAGTCAGAGGAGGAAAGTTTCTTGGTTGTCTTTTTTTAGGGATGGTGGGTCAGAGGCTGTGGTGAGGGTGTCTTTCTCAACTAATCCCAGAACTTCAAAATGTGATTGATTTTCATTACCAGTGTGGAATCCTGTAAGAAATTATTTTAAGGAGTATAATTTATGGATACCTAGAAATGATATAAATGGAAATTTTGAAAAAGGGATAAAGTTATAGGCTATTTCTTATAATTTAGATTAATACAAATATATAACTGCAGTGGATGGATATGCTACTCATTTCATTTATACAGTTATGTGTAAAGAAAAACTATGCCAAACTCCACTTTACCCTTATCAAATGAGAGTAAAACTTTGAATCTGAATAAGAGAAATTATTCAATCTACTGTTTGGTCTGAATGTTGTGAGAACAATTTTATCTGCAAAACCTGTATGCGACGACTCCCTTGGGCATCTTTCTTTTCAGTCCACCTCAGCATGACATTGACAGCTTTGATTTTCTTCTTCAACCTACTAGTTACTCTTTTCAAGTGACACTCTGTCTTGTTGAACAGGCAGCCTTGAAAACTCCTGAAGTCACTGAAATACAGTGAAGACATGACATCAGAAAATTGCTCATTGCTCTGATCTTGCTTGCTCCTTCCTCCAAGATTACTCATCTCCAAAGAATGGATCCACATAAGTGCCTATTTAAGAGCAGGAAAGATTATAAATTTTGCTCACTATTTTAAGTTAACTACAGAAAATAGAACACATTTTTTTGATTGCTTCAGGAATTTTGAGGCTTCATGCAGAGTTAATACTGAACATATTTTCAGAATGTGCTGCAATAAAAAGCTGTTTCTTCATATTAGAAAAGAGTTATTGTGCTTTTCATTAAATTTCTATACATGTTAGAAAGATGCAGTATTGCACAAAATCCTTTCATTTCACTCGTGGTCAAAAAATAAATCATTTCATAATGAGTCATCCAAAGCCTCCTTTAAAATCAGGAAGGAAAAACATGTATC
Source organism: Numida meleagris (assembly GCF_002078875.1). Lineage (NCBI taxonomy): Eukaryota > Metazoa > Chordata > Aves > Galliformes > Numididae > Numida > Numida meleagris. Next base: position 73,536,762 of record NC_034411.1, on the reverse strand, counting down.
TCCATAGAGCAATTCATCTCGTTGTAAGGTAGATGTCTAGGCTAAGTGACATGGATTCTCTTTAGAAGGATCATTCAGAGAAGACTCAGATTTCATGTACAAAGAGAAATTATTTTTATTTAGACATCCTCAGCTGTATAAGGTGAATACTGCCATTCATTCCCTTTTCCTGTTGTGTTGGGATATCTGTTCAAATAAGTGCTCACTCCACCTGGATGAATGTGAAGCACCAGAATTTCTGGAGCAGCAAACAGGTCCTTTGCTCATGCAGAAGCCTTGGAAAGCCAGGCAGGCTGTTGTTATGAGAAGTGTTTGACCAGTAGCTCCTGCTAGGATGGAAAAGTCTTCAGAAGACTTGTCCTTAATTCCTAACCCTATTCTGAGAGCAATTTAATTAAGCATTCTCCAAATGGAAAAATTACTGTGAAACATAAGGAAAATTGTCCAGACTTTCTCCTATGTCAAATTATATATTTGATTCAGGAGAAAGAAAGGATAATATAATAGAGACACTAATAGTTTCTCAATTTTGCAGCTGCTTGTGTCCTAATTCACTGCATTACAGCCTGGAAAATGTTACCTCTCACATCTTAAATAGATGATAGTGGAAAATTGTCAAAGTAAGTGTGTAACTATCTTAAGTTGCTGAAACATCAAAAGGAGAAGGAAATAAAATTGAAAATCCGGTTTTAGTGCAATAACATATTCTTACAGATAAGTAATATTTCTTAAATTTTCTTTCTTTGAACTTTCTCTCCATTCCATATTTTATTTTTCTATTTATTTTATTTAAGTTTTTGTTGTATTCCACATCCTCTGTCTCTGAACTGTTTACTCAAGTCCTCCTGTCTCAGCAGTTTCTCCTTCACGACTCTGTTTTCTTTTGCTGCTTTCCAGCTTTCCACCCTTACTCTTATGCTAGTTTCTTTCTTTGACTCTCTGTTTCTTCCTTTTCGCTATGTCCTGATGATTCATGTGGCTCTTCATGATTTCTATGATAGCAATTCTGTTTCAGGCTTTTTTTTATAAATCAAAGTATGCTAACTCCAGTTTCTGTTTGTTTGGGTTTTTTTTGCTTGGTTGGTTTGTTACTTTATTGTTGTTCTTTGTTGATTTGTTTGTTTGTTTGTTTGTTTGTTTTGTCTTCTGGTTAGGAGCAGTAACTCTGGCTTACAGTATTGAAATACAGAAACTGCCCTAAAAAAACAAGCTCTTCATGATTTTCCCCCGCCCTGCAGTTACTCATAAAATATTTGTTTAAAAATTAAAATTGAAAACTCTTAAGAAAATGAAGATATAAAGTTTAGTTATCTGTAAACTTAATATTGGCTTTTGTGTTGTTATGCATAAGAGAAAATACTATCCTATATTCCTTTAAAACGCAGAGGCTAGAAAGGTAAGATTAGCTCAGGAAGACATGAGGAAATTCTGCCACAGATACCTTGAAGCATTTTACATATGAAACAATATTCTAGTGCATTTATCTTCACTGTAAAGATAATTAAAAGACATGATGAACAGACTGTTTCCTAAATGCAAATCACAGACACTTTCTGTAGCATCCATTTCGATGTGTTTTTGACACCACCTAAAACCCCTAAACTCCCTTCTTAATCTTTGCATGGATTGTGTTTGTTACAAATAGCCTTTTGAAAGATTATCAGATGCTCCTGCTTGACACAAAACCTCAAGGCTATCTATGGAAAATGAACAAACCAAAAAGAGAAGAGAGACCAGGAAAGAAAGGAAAGATTTTGTTGAACAGATAGGATTGGTAGATATCCTAAACAAGCTACTTTATAGTTCTGCCCAGTACTAAGGACTTAAAAATAATTGACTAAGGTGTTAACCAAGAATAATTTTGTTTGGTTTTGTTGTTGTTGTTTATCTGTGCTCTTGTTTGTTGTGTTTTTTTTTTTTTTTGGAATTTTTTTCCTTTTTCATTTAGACATTAAAAAAAAAATTGTCAACGACTACAATCTCTCCTTAGCTCTTTACCTTCCTGAGTGTGTGCATGCGTAAGTCTTTACATACAATAGATGTCCATAGCTGCCTAACACTATTGTTTGGAACATACCTAGAACTGCTTCCATGTCAGTAGTACAGAATCAGTACTTACTTCCTAACTTCCAGTTTTAGATTAGATACTCTTCTTAGCCCTGAGAGGATCACTTTTTGTTCATGCATTTATGGTGTCATGAATATGGTGGGATAGAAAAGTAAAATATGAAAAAAATGATAGATCAATAGATAGATATAGATATAGATAGATAGATATAGATGTACATGTAGTTAAGGACAGGGGAAAAAAAGGATTTATTCACTATACTGTCAGAAGGCAGAAAACAAAATAAGTTCATTCTTTTGGAAATTTTTCAGAAAGAAATCTGTATACTGATTCCTGCACAAAAAAAAAAAAATAAAAAATAAAAAAAAAAAATTGAATTCCAAATGAAGCAATAATTAGATAAAATTTAAAAATTAGTTTCCCCCCTCTTGGGTCTATGCTTTAGTCTCTATAAAATACAGATACTGTCTTTAGAACCCACTTCACAGTTTAGGTCCTCTTTATTGCAGAAATTGGAAAGTGCTCTCAAGCCACCCAAATGAAAAGTTTACTTCAAATTCAATGTTCATTGAAAATTGAATTTTCTCCTAACAAGGGGAAACACACTGCAGAGCTATTTCCTTTCCCTTCTCTCTCTCAAATTCAAGAAGTCTACTTACTTGTTCATTTATTTTGTTTGTTTATTGATAAATAGGTCACAAAACTTCCATAAAAGAATGCAAGTTTGTGAGGGAATCACATAGAAATTGAATTGTGGAAGGTGGTGTCTTGTTTTCGAAAACCATTTTAGCCACTGAATTTGAATATAGTACAGTGTTATTGATGTCTGCTCTTCTAGTTTTTAAAGGAATAAAAATGATTAATGCTTCGCCACAGGACAGTTCAAGGCTATGCCAATTAACTCAAATGTACTTTTACAGACAAGAGGCAGTGACATGAGCTCCCCAGAGGACTGAGATTTTAATCCAAATGAACTTTTATTACTTAGGATGTTGAATAACACTGTTTTCCACAAACAGTGCACTTGCAAACACTTCATCATTAACTCTGGTTTTTACTTGTCATAAATAATGTAAGGCACATCAATAAGTTTCTACAGAACCGGTTTATAAACAGAATAGATGAAATTTAAACTGAAATACACCTTTACTGAAACTGTCATACAGCAATTTGTCTACTATAGATCTATAATGATATTTTTCCAAAGAATTATATTTATGTGGGTATGCACATTAAGGCAACTCTGAGATTTTGGTTGCATCCATTTCCTTTATGCCTCTGACATACAAGTTAGGCACATTTTTTGTGCCTTTTGAAAGCACATTTAAAAACGTTTATAACAATAAAATATAGAGAATAATACTACTGTAACTCATTAAGCATTATAATAATTATTCTAGTTAGTGCAGATACAGTGTTAAGACAACAGAAAAGTCAATTGTAAGTCCTAACAGTTACCCCTGATGACAGTTTGACAAGGTGAAGTGAAATCCATCTAAATGAGAAATATTTTTGTACACAACACTTTTTCTTATGTTTAGATAAGAAACTCATTGAAGTCGACAGTAATAACAATACTTCCACTGAGTTTCTTGGGCTTTAACTCAAGGTCCGTGAATACTGTTTAAATATTATATAGAAATTTCAGCTGTTTTTTACAGTCACCCAGTCTGGAAGATCACTAGTTGGCTACCCAGGAGCTCAGCAGTCACCAGCAGTGGCCTACTCCAAATAAAGTTGAAGATACGGTTCCTGCTTTAACTGGCAGCTTGTGCTGTTGTTCTAGCTCCTAATTTCCTAGCTCAGTCCTTCATGTAAATGACAAAGGAAGAAAAAGAAATCAGCTTTGTAAGAGACATGAAATCTCAGGTATATGGCAATATTTCTTCCCTGAATCTGAAGTACTAGTCTTCATGAATTCCACTGTTTCTGTTTTGTCATGGCAATTTCAAATTCTGCTTAGCACTGCAACATGGACTGATTTGATTTGGAAATAACATATAAATACAATGTTCATAACACTCATATATAGTTCCAAGGTAACTATAACATAGTTCCAAGGTAACCAATAAAAATTTCTGTGGGACCTCTGAAGTCTATTTAAATGTCTGAATATAATTAACATAGATATGCATTAATATGTGGTACAGGAAAAGAGTCCTCTTCTTCTGAGTGCTCTGCCTTCAGATATCCAAGTTATTTTACAATATCTATATTTGTCATGTAAGAAGAGATGCTACATAAGTGACAACTCTTATGTACATTTGAGGACTGAGAGATAAGCATCTTGTCTGAGGTCATATAAGAGGTGTATGATTTCAGAGGAAATGAAACTTAAATATTCTAGCTCTGCACCTTGCTGCACTACCCATTAGAGCCAGCCAAATTAAAAAGAATCATGTCCAAAACATGAAGCAGAAATGGAAGCAGAAAATACTTGACCATTAATCGAGATGTTTGCTATGCTGAGAACAAACTTTTGTTTTAGGACATTTACCCGAAACTCAGTGCAGAGAAACAAAAGCAATTATGAAGACAAGTGTATTGAGTTTGTAATTTATAACAGAAGTGGAATTCTTACTGATTTTACTCCTCAGTCGCATTTTCTTGGATATCTGAGATAGTGATTCTGTATAGCTATAGAGTTGTCTCTGATCATTTGCTTCTTTCAGTGATGTCTTCCTTTGATGAACATTTCATTTAATTTCTTCTTTATTCATCTTCATTTCTTCTCCAGCTTATGGCTGATAGTAAATTATCTAATATGATGGATAGAACAGGCTACTTTGCCTCTAGCACCCTCTTTCTACTCCTCTATTCCTAATATGAATGCAGATAATCAGATAAGCACACATGAAACACATATGGAGGTTGGGTGTGTGTGTGTGTGTGTGTGTGTGTGTGTGTGTATACAAACATAAAAACTCATCAGCCAATCCGTAGGAAATATACCAAATAGGAGCATGCATCAAAAAACTCTGAGGCAGCAAAGTGAAAATAGATTTAAAGATACTGTTTTAAATAGCAATTGTATGCAGTGCACGCTTCATAAACTGCAGATAGGCTTCCTGAATAAAATATGAGGTCATGTAGTTCCATGACTAGCTTGGTTAGTAAAAAAAAAATCTGAAGAAAATTTATAAAGAGGCCGTACACAATCTCTAAAGGGATAAACAAAATAGCCAGCAGTGACAGTATTTGCTTTTCATGTGCACAAATACAAGGCATAACAATTGTCAGCGTCTCATTTGCAAATTAAGATGTAAAGGAAATGTCTGTAACAGTACATGCAACAGTTCATATTTGAAGTTTGGCACAGTGAACTGACAGCCACAGAGGAACTGCAGTCACCTAATCTTTTCTTTCTGCCTTCAAGCTACTGGCAAGGAGGTTGGAATTTAATAAATATGTGATGAGGAAAGGCTGTGAAAGGCTGGCGTATCTTCTTCTTTGCAAGGACTCATCTTCGGAGATAATTAACTAGGGGACAATATACAATGTGCCATTAACAAGAACATTCAAATCATTTCTAGACTTAAGTACAATTTTAAGCCTCTTATCAGATTTTCATTTCTGAATCCATTCAGCTGTCAGGCTTACATCCCTATTCTTTATTGAAGCTCACATGGGAATCCAAACCTTCTAATTTTCTGTACAGATTCATTTCAGAATCAATTAGAGCTGGTGGCAGCCTTTTCCCTGTGTGCTAAAGGGGATTAACTGGGTACTTGCTCAGCTGAAGCTACCTTTGAATGTACATTCAACCCTCTATCATGAAAGAGACTTTTTTTCCAGAGGATTCTGAAGTAATTGAAGTACTGAAACCAACAGATGGCAGATAATCACTGAAATGGTCCCCAGTTTTGTCAGGAAAGAGAAAATGATATTTCAGAATGTCTCCTTGGTAAGGATCATGTGTTGTACAAGGAGAGGAGAGGAGAGGAGAGGAGAGGAGAGGAGAGGAGAG
>NC_034411.1:73432853-73530505 GCF_002078875.1 Numida meleagris | reverse complement strand
AGAGGAGAGGAGAGGAGAGGAGAGGAGAGGAGAGGAGAGAGGTCATTCATATTTGTGAAGTTCTCACCATTTATTCTTTTTTGCCTCAGGAAGCCCTTCATGACATGAGTTTTTGCATCTGACATTCAGCCATTCTTCCACCAGTCTTCTATGTATTATTAATTTCAGTATGATTTACCTTACCATTTTCAGCTTGCCATCTCAAAACATCTTACTTTAGTATTATGACTTCACACTTCTGGTAAGCACTTCAGAAAATAAAACCCTTCAGAACAGTTGTCTGCCTTTGTCTGTTTCCAAGCAGTCTAGTCTTTATTCTGTGACTCAAATAGCTGAGAAAATATTTTGTGTATTTATACATAAAGCAACCCTTGTGAATCATTATTATGCACCACAAAATTAGCAAATTCATTTTAATCCTTTCTCAGAGTCCCCTTTTACAAATTTCTTGCTTATTAGAGAGTGGCTTAAACTCAGACACTTCAAGAACCCCACTTACTTAACTATTAACATTTTAATTCAGATTTCTGAGAATCACTAGCAAAAGCTGACAACATCACAAACAAATAAGCAGCCTGAGAACAATTTCTGTGTTTTAACTGAAAGCATTTTCCAGCGTTTAATTGAACAACAAAGAAAAGTTATTTAAGGAAGTAAAATACCTTTACAATAATGTATTTCAGAGTGAAAGAACTTCAAAATGAATGTCATAAGAAAGGAAGATGACCTTCCCAGTCTTTGGAGCTGTCTCTTAAGAACCACAAGACATATATCCTGAACACTGGAATCTCCAAGAGAGACTGGTAGTTAAGAGATGGCTGATCGGTATGTAATGATTGCATTTCAATATGGGACTGTGTCAGGTATCAAACTTAGTTACCACCTATAATGGTCTTGACCAAATTTTTGTTGTTCTGTGCCTTCCATAAGCACATATCTGTGAGATATTTCCAGCCTCCCTAACAGAACTTCCCTGCATGAGCCCTGCTCTAACTTTGGTACAGTAATGGCATTTGAGCTGTTGTAAATCATCTGGAGGCCATGAGCCCAGGTCACCGGCCCACATCACAGATGTTCAGGGTGGGAGAGCTGATAATCTTTGGAAATAAAAACATTTACACTAATTTGATTTCAGCTACTTCTGATGAAACATTTAAATTTTTATTCACTTATTTCACTGATACTCTACTAATATGAGTACTTCATTAACATTTTCTAAAATCTAAATTCAGCTAGGTTATTTTGACCTTTAGATACTGTTATGTTATATCACATACAGATGCACAAGGGGATGGATCCAAATGCTCCTGCTCTCACTGGGAATAGAACAGTCTCAGAGTTCTCATAGACTCTGCTTATCCTTCAAGATGGATTCAGAAAATGAGAAATTATTCAAGCTAATAATATATTTTACATTTAAAAATTATTCTGATCTCCACTGTTTAATATATATTTATCCTTTTTTAAAATTTTATTATTTATTCTTCTGACAGTTTTCATTTCATACAAACAATGGTAAGATCACTACATTCAGGTAAAAGATTTTTTTTGTGTAAATCAAGAAATAAAAACATACATAATACATTCACATATTTTTATGCCAATCTTTGTTCAAAACATATCAGTTTAAATTTTATTAATCTGTTACTAACTCCTGAAGGAAAAAAAGAGGATTAGTGAAAAAGCATATTTATTAATATTAGTCAAATTCTCCCTTCAATTCTCAGCTGAAACTCAAGTGCTCCACATGTTTTCATAGCTTTCATATTTCTCAGCTAATAAGATCTAATGTGTTCAGTACAAATGAGAAGAAATCTGGAGATATGATTTTGTTATATTGTTTTCTGAATGAGAAAACACAAAGCAAATAAAGCTCATCCAATAAAAAAAAATGAACAGTATTAATGCAATAAGAATAAATCACACAGTGGTATGTCTGTATATCGAGATTCAAATAGTACGGAAATGCCTGCATTCCCAGTGTAACAATTTTGAATAATTTTGATTTTCAAGAGATTTAGACTCAAAATTTTTGCCATGCCTTAAGCTTATATAATAATAAATTTCGATACTACTTCCCAGTGGAATGCTTTATTCTTAATATACAATTCTATAACATTCAATTTAAATTAATACGACAGCATGCCGAATTTAATACTGTATGGATAAGAATCTGCAGAATTCTATCACATAGATATATGAAACAAAATGCAGCCACATGTGGGCAAGCTTCATCTTCTATAAATAGTCATAAATCTCTAAATTTCACTAAAACTTATGCTTTCTATGGAGCAGAATTATTATGTTCATTAAAGGTGACAGACTAACAACCCTTGAGACTAAAGATATCTCTTATGAAGAGCATTTAGGTAAGTAGGGGAATCCACAGAAAGCTAGCTCAGCAAACCAATGAAATAATGTATTCTGCCTGTGTGGGGGTATGAGCGCATAATTAAGCGAAAGAATGCCTGATAAAGATTCTTGTTTCCATAAAACAAAATGAATAATCCCAATCTTAACATGTACATATGTTAAATATGTTAAAGCCATCAAACAAAAAGCTCCTGCAGTTTTTCCATTTATTTAGTAATTTAGTACATAGGGATGCTACTTCAGCTGTTGAAGGCAGTGCAAATGATTTCATCTCAAGAAATGAGTTGAAATATTTATATATATTCACTTTATATACCATATCTCATAAAACATTGCACTTATAATTGCTTTAGATGATAAAATATGGAAGCCTGACTGACAAATACACTTCAAATACTATTTGCAGATTTCCATGTGTGGATTTGAGAAAGAAATTGAAGATCCAGTGTCATTGCTTTATGATTTTGTTATCAGTATTCCACATCATAACATCATATAGTACACTGGGATTTAAAGAGTTAATGCTCCAGTTCCATGGATCATGGATAGTTCCGGGTACCTGGTTCTCAGAAGAGAACTACATACCCTAGAGGACTTTGTGTTGTTCTGTTTCCGTTTTCTGTTCAGAGGGAAAGATAAAATTGTTCACATATCACGAGACGTTCCCTTTTTTTCCCTTCTGCTCGCCTCTGCTTGGGTGCTCTAGCCATCTTGCCTTCAGCATTAGAGTAAGGCCTTCGGTTTTTTGGACACTCACTCTCACTTTATTTGATTTATTAGCTTCAATTTTAATTATAATGTATTATATTGTGTTATCTTGCATTCCAGTTAGCTAATTAGTTTGCTTCTTCTCAGATCGTTGCTGCTGTTTTGTTTTTAGGCCCATCTCCCTACCCTCTTCTCTTTTCTCCTTTCCCCTTTCCCCTTTCCCAGGGCATGGGTCCATGGTCCCCCCGCCATATTAGTCACAGAACTGGGCCGAACCAGCCCATAAACAGTAACTGTAAACTTACTTAATTTCTACTCATGCTTGGCTAAAATCAGCAAACAACCTAGATGAGGAATTTGTCAATGACAGATTTAGAAGAGTTGCGAGCACCAAGGAAAACTCAGAAATTCAGCATGAGCACAAAAATTCTGCTTTAAAAAATGTAAGATCAAGATTCTGTGAAGAGATAAATCCAACAGAGGAAGGGAGGAAACAATCTGGAAAGAAGGTGGGAAATAGTGAGCATCCAATTAGGCATTCATTTCTATGAGAAAGATTCTTGCAGAAAAAAAATTAAAGAGATGTTTGGACTGCATACGAATTACTTTACAAAGCAAAGATCCAACGGAACTTCTTTCCCCGAGGTGCTGGAGTTATTTTCACCTAGAGCAGATCTAGACATCATATTTCCTCAAATATGAGGCCAAATTGGTAGGAGTTCAGTGAGCTGACATAAATAAATAAATAAACAAATAAAAACCAGTGGGCTAAAATGAATAATTTATGATGAATGATTCAAAAAGATGAATATAGGTCTGGTCACCTAAAATGACATATTCCCTGCTATGATAAGATGCCAATGAATGACATTCAACATACATGAAAATGTACTCACTTCCGTTTCCTGAAAACATTCCTTTTACCATAGTCAGGTCTCTCTATGTAAAAGCTTAGCGAAGCAGCAACTAGGAAAACTTCCTTCTGCGATGTAAAAATAAAATTGTTGATGTATGTACAACAGAGAAACCATTACTGTTAGCATAATTAATTAATTCAATGAAAGTTTGAAAAGGAGACATTAAACAGTGTAAAAGAAAATCAGTCTGAGTGAGTCTGTGCTTTTATAAATAGCTTTCAGGGACAATTGAATGAAAAGTCAGATAAACGATGTATTAGGAGGAGCCCCAGAAAAAAACAGTTCCACAGAATCATCCATGATTTTTTCTAGAGTTCTGGGATAGGTGGGAGAAATAGAATGTAATATATTTTGTCGTTTACCAATGCTAGGAAAACAAAAAAACATTTCACCAGTTTTTTGGTTTCTTTTTCTCATTTTCATCAAGTAGACACAGCTTCAAGTATTAAACATGTACCAGTAGACTAATCTAGATTAATATAAATACAGATAGGTAATAAAAAATAACAGGAGAACTATAAAGATAAATAAGGTAGGCACAATCTTCCTCCTCTCTGGCCCCCACGTCCCTCATCAGCTAGTTTTTTATTTATTTTTAATTTGGTAGTATATTTTAAGACACTGTGTTTAGACAGTTTTACTAAGAAGGCTAGTTGAAACTTTCTAAATCTTGAATATCATACATTATTTCAATTAGTTCTTACAACAATCCTAATTTGATTTACCAGCACTAATTACCATTTTTCACATTTCATGCGATTCATCGCATTCCAGTTTTTCACCCCAAGTTTCAGCAGATTTCATATAATAGATAGTTCCAGCAACTATTTCCAAATTCCAACTTCACGTCAAAGTCCTCTACTTTAGGTTTCCATAACCCAGTCATTTCTCTTCAGTCCTATTCCCAGTCCCCAGCGTTTCTTTTCATGATGACTAGGAAAGAAAGAAACAATAAATATATATGAAAGACAGATAGTTTGCTATTCTTTCCAATGCTGCCTATTATGGGTAGTATGTACTTAAAAGAAAAAACAATGGCAAAACCTGTGCAAAACTTGCATGTCCCAGGATGAAACAAAGCTTCTTCGCAAAGACCAAACTTTCAGAGCTTTTAGCTATTAGATGTTAACGTTACTTTATTCAACATGTTTGAACTGATTTTTTTCTCACATCTAATCTGCTAAAGCTTAGTTATTTTAAGAGAAAATGCAATTACAAACTTGTGAGCAGTATCTTTTAATTGAAAGTATTGATTTAACTAGTTGAGTTATTAATAGTTTTCTCTCATACCTTTTTATTATTCTTTTATATATTTTGTATTTGGAACTGGTGGATTTTATACATCTATATCAGAGGCAAGCATTTGGCACTTTGTCATTTACTTATTTTTTTAAAAAATTGCTGTATTTTTTTTCTCTCAGTGGAGAACTACCTACCACTGTCACTGTAAGAAATTTTTTTTAGGTCTTACTTAGCAATTGGAAGTTAATCAACTTGCTTCTCTATTTGTTTTCAATAAGATTACCCCTCTATAGGGTTTATCAATATGAATCATTAAGTGTCCAAACATTCAATCATCTCCATATTGATGATGAACAGCTCACTTTTATTTTTAACTCACTATGCCTCTATTGCATGAGGAGACAAGTAACATTTTAATATTATTTCTTTAAAGTATGTTCTTACTTTTTTATGACAAATGACTGGCATCAGTTTCTGCTAATAGTGTTACATAAGTATCTTTTATGATTATATTGCTAGCAACTGTCATTCAAAATATCAGAACAGCATCATGGGCCCTGTTAAAATCCACCTCCTCAGTGGCCATAACAATAAAATCACATAATAAGATTCTGTTTAAAAGCAGTTTTAGAGATGACCAGCAAGCTTATACTTTTACCTTTAAATTTTCAATAAAGAAACACTGCTCTCTTATCTCAGTCATTTTTATGTCAATAGTAAATGAAAGTTTTTACTAATCTTTGCTAAATATTTTCATAATTAATAAGTTACTTTAAATGTATAAATGTGTAATGTCTCAAGTCTCTAAAGGTCTCGTAAATCTTCAACCAAAGATGTTCTTTACAATTTTTAATTAAATCCTGTTAGTATTATCATTGCAGTTTTTGCTACTAAAAATGCATTGTAAAACAAATCATATTATTCAACATTTATCAATTCATTATCACTATTCTATGGTTTTCTATTGTTTAAACAACATATTTGTATCAGTATCATTTGTAGCTCAATGTATCCGTAAGCAATTATTCTGATTCTTAGAACAATGACTTATGTTTATTGATCTCCATTGTGAAATAGTTCACAGATTTCATCTCATGATTCATATTCCTGCCATTTGCCTTACTATAACATACTTCTAAAGAAAACCTTGTTTTGACACAAGAATTTCAAATAATTAATCTACATTATCCCTTACTAATTACCAACTTTGATAATTATAACCATTTAAATATATATTTCTTTTTATCCTTCAATTCTTTTTAACTTCCAGTCCTTACTGTTTGAAGACATGAAGATGCCATAGGAACTGTTAAGTTAATTCCCGTTTACTTTTACTTTCTTTGAGTCAAATTGTTTATGGTAAAGAAAATAAAGCATCACAGAGTTCTGTTTCAGTACTGCCAATTGAGGATTTGTTTGACTAGATTTTTCCTTTCCAACTTCATTATTTCCATTTCAATTGCTGTCAGCCAAGTATGACAAAAGAATATTGCGCATAATGCTAATTCAAAAGGTTTCTATTCAGCATGTACCTACTTAGTAAGCAGTTGGATATACTTACAGATTTTTTTACGCTAATTATTCTGGAAGAGACAGCATGTATACTACACATATGCATTTTCCCACTGCAACAGAAATAATGAATTTTGTTCCAACAGATTTTCCAATGTACATTCATGGAATGATAAGATTTCTCTGCATTTTCCAAAACCATAACATTACAAGTTTGGCCTGTCTTTGTATCAACAATTAATTCATTGAACTGTCTACTAAAAAAGTATTAAAATATAAGAATGTGGAATCAAGCAAATAATCAAAAATTAAATATCTGATACAGAGGATTTTATTCCATTCCATATATTAAAAAAATATATATTTAATTAAGTTTTGGTTTTGGTTGTGTTTTTCTTTTACTTTCTTTCTTTCTTTCTTTCTTTCTTACTTTCTTTCTTTCTTTCTTTCTTTCTTTCTTTCTTTCTTTCTTTCTTTCTTTCTTTCTTTCTTTCTTNCTTTCTTTCTTTCTTTCTTTCTTTCTTTCTTTCTTTCTTTCTTTCTTTCTTTCTTTCTTTCTTTCTTTCTTTTTTTTTTTTTTTTACAATAAAAGTTGATTTCTTTTGTAGTTTTTATTGTACTTTCTGTCTTTCTTCTATTGGTATGGTTTTTGATTGTTAGCAACTTTATTTCTACCAGAGTTAGATAGATAATACTTAGACTGACAGTTTACAATTCTGTATTCATACTGTGTTATTGCGGCCTGAATCTGCAGTGTTGAATACAAATCTTTTGGATTAGAATGATGTACAATATTCGTTTGACATACTTGATTGACAGCAATGGAAATAAAACAATAGAATCATAGAATCATTTGACTTGGAAGGAATCTTTAAAGCTCATCTAATCCTCATTGTACCATTATTGTAAAAGCCTTTTTTCTTATAGCCAAAATAAAGCTCCCCTCTTTTAGTTTGAAGCCATTTCTCCTGTCCTGTCACAACAGACCATCCTAAAGAGTCTGTGCTCTTCTTTCTTATAGCCCCCTGAAATACTGAAGGGCCACTCTCAGGTTTCCCCAGAGCTTTCTCTTTTCCAGGCTGAATAGTCTCAGCTCTCTCAGTCGGTCCTCACAGGGAAGGTGTTTCATTCCTTGGATCATTTGTTTTGCCCTTCTCTGCATGCACTCTATGAGGTCCACATCTCTCCTGTACTGATGACACCATACCCTGCCACAGTACTTCAGGTGAGGTCTCACCAGTGCAGAACAGAGGGGCAGGATCACCTCCAATTGGTGTAATCTGCAAACTTGCTGAGGGTGCATTCAATCACACTGCCAATGTCATCGATGAAGATATTAAAGCGCACTTGTCCCTTTACTGACAAGGAAAGGAAAAATCGACTCAAGAAAATCCTCATTTGGCCATATTGAAACAGAGCTCAGAACCATTACTGTACTTTCTTTTCCTTGTCTTAGACCATCTGATTCAAAGAAAGTTAAAATTTTACAATACTACAGAAGGTTGCCTATGATAGGAAAATCATGAAGAAATCACTTGCTTTTTCATTTGCATATGAGTAGGGGAGTAAAGTTTAGGATATAGAGATATGAAAACTGTTTGTGTTTGGAGAATAGACAATAGGTTCTTTTATTGCTATTATTTTTTATATTAACTGTTAAAAAAAGCAGTTGTTTTTGTTGTTTAGAGTATTTCAATATTAAAGCTATGTAGGATGACATTTATTACTAAATGAAACTCAAAAGAATCATTCTGATTCACACTAATGTAGACATAATTGTATATGTAATAATCTCACTAATTGATTGTTTTATTATTACGTAGATTTCCAAATTCAGATGTTTCTTTCTTTCTTCTTTTTCTTTATTTACCGGTAATGTCTCCCACCTCTTTTTGTGTAAATCTGCAGTTTTCCACAATTGTGTATAACCTTAATTTCCATTGCTTTCTCATAAACAAATTGTACAGAGAAAACTTAAATTCTGATATTTTAGAACACTTTGAATTATTGCAGATATAAAAGTCAGAATTATAACTCTTTCAGGTTTTCTCATTTCTAGATTAGTCTTCTCAGGCCATGCATAATACGTGCATGAAACACTATTATGAAGTTTTAGTTATCCTAAAGGAATAGGAATTAAAACCTGGAAAGCTAAAAAATCAAAATAAAGAGCAATTAAGAAAACAAAATGACCCTAGCAACTAACATATTTCTAAATCTCTGAAAACTGATTTGCTTCACGTAAAATTCTTAAGAAGCAGCTGAAAAGGACTTTTGTCCCTGAAAAGGACAGCTGGACTTTTCTTCACAGAAAACATGGAGACAGTTACAGTCATCTGATTTATATGTAACACTAGCAAAGATAGCCACAGTAACAACAGTGAAGATAGCTACACCCACAACAAAAATCACACTGCCCTCCATAGGGCATAAATCAGGTATCCATACCGGAAGGGAGGAAGGCAGGCAACGGAGAGGAATAACATCCACCAGTTTCCAGAGTTGTTCCTTAAAAAGTCATTCAGTGAAAAAAAAGGAAGGGATTCTATATCTGAAGGTTTTGCTGTTGACTCCAGCTCAATCAGGGAGTTTGAGGTTGTTACAAATGTCTTGTCATTGCTAGGGTTAGCTATTCTCTGTGACATGTGGCTCCAGTTCTCCCTTGCAAGACTTCTGTGGAAATTCTTTTGAAATGGCTGTGATAAAGATTTACAGTAAAAACAAGAACTCATTTTCAGGTAGGTTAACGCTACTTGAGAAAGTGATAAACAGACCATTGAATCTTTTATCTCTTTGTAACAGTATCCAGTTACAAAGAAATTACAGCATAACCACAATTCCTCATTGTTTTCAATTCCTTTTTTTTTCTCCACTCTTTCCTAGTAAGTTTTCAGGAAAATTTGGTAATCATTTTCTTTTTACTGTTGATTGTGTTGATTAAGCATGTCTGCTCTATTCCAGGCAGGAACATGAGCTTTAGTCCTCAGTTTTGTATTTACACATGAAGAGTAAATTTTATGAAACATTACTTACCCCATTATCCACATGAAGACACAACTCAGAGACAGGTATTTTGTTATGAAAGAAACTAGAGATGTATTGGCATGGTCACCAAAGTTTGTCATTAATGTTTCATTCTATCATCATTAACTGGGCAAAGGAATGTCAATGGAGAATTTACGTTAGAGTACTCGTTTGCCTTCCTTAAGTATAGACATATCTGTTCTTCATTCCATACCTGTTGAACAGCTTTGATTAAAACTTGGTCAAAACATGGAAATACGACTTCTAGATTAATTGAAAATACTAATTTTTCCTGAATATACGAGCCCTTTCCCTCTTCATTTATGGTATCCAGTTGTATCTAATATTGATTTAAAAATATAGCCTGTAATATTCCTTTGATTTTGCAGATTTAAAAGATGGTTTCAATCTTGGTGGTATTAAGAAGTCTAACACATCTTTCTTTACATCTAAGTGGTATTTCCTTCATATTCTTATCCCTAATCAAATTCATCCCAACAGATCCCAAGGACAACAATTTCAAATTCTAGGAAATAATGAATTTCCATAGTAGCTTTTTACCATAGCGTCATATTTCAGACCACTTAGAGTAACTGTTGAATAACACCATTGCTACTTAAATAAAAATGCTACCCACTGCTTTAGCAGAACTATTTTTCAGTTGAAATTCAAAATTGCATCACTTATCACAGCAAGAAATCCATTTTACTAAAAATAATAGAAAGGGGCACATTGTATGCCGACTTTGTGTAACAGTTCATTTGAAACAAGTGAATTCATAATGTCTATGAAGGAGTCTTACACTAATCGCACTTTCTGTTTTCCTATAATTCATTTTCTAAAAGTTATAAAATATACCTCAGACTTAACTGACATCTCTGACAATTTCCAACTGTTTTCCCAGTCTAATTTTAATGAATAAAAATAATGGAAATTAATTCAAACACTTCAGCATGAACTTAATTATTAAAAAGTAAGATTAAAAAATAGATTAATGCATTACCTCAATATGTATATTTTTAATCTTAGAAGTCATTAACATTTTTTTACAGTGAGAATATTTCTTCTCAAGAAATATTTACATCAAGAAATTGGGTCCCTAATCCATAAAAGTGTAATAATACAAGCTTATTTTCAAGGACATTAGTCCAAGTGTGGCTAATTCTTTAAACTTGATTGTATTCCTCTCTATTGTGTTTTTTTTTAACATTATTTTCTGTATATGTCAGCTTAATTATCAATTTCATAGAAGTTCAAATGTTTTAAATATCTAGTCATTGTAGATGACATATTTCTTGTTTTTCTTAGGAACGCCAAATCCTAGGTTTTTTTCCTTATCTTTCAGTTAAAAATTTAGAAAAATGTCTAAATTTTCAATTAGTGATCACTCTGAATACACTGATGCTACCAGTATTTGGTAAAATCTCTTTCTGTTTTTAATTACAAACTGGTTGTTCATAAAATTGGTCTTCTAAGAATTTAATATTATAAAACCAATTTAAGTTAGAGAAAAATATGTATAGGAATGGAGCTGTACTGTAGCCAGCAATGGCCTAAACATGAGAGTTGAAAAAGTCCTGTCAGTTTGTAGACCTATAAAGTGAAGGGCTAATCTCTTTGGATTCATGTATATGTCAATCTTCTACATGGACTAGACACAAAAGAGAGAAAAAAAACACATGTATCATTGCTATTTATTTTTAATCATAGAATCATAGAATCCTTAGAGTTAGGACGGACCCTTAAAGATTGTCTAGTCCAACTCCCCTGCAGTGAATAGGGACATCCACAGAAGGATCAGGTAGCTCAGAGCCCTGTCCAACCCGGCCTTGAATGTCTCCAGGAATGGGGCTTCCACCACATCTCTGTTCTTCCTGTACCTCACCACCCTCACTGTAAAAGACCTTTTCCTTATATCCTTATATTTCCTTGTATCCTTACATTTGTTATTTTCCATTCTGTTATGGTTTATAATAACTCAATCAAATTGCAAAAACAACACTATTAAGGAAGTTTTTACACAGCATGAATCACACAGAATCCTACTCCCTACTACAACATTCAGTGGCCTAAATCACATGACTATCCTCCAAATCCATCCTAAACACAATATATTTGCTAGCTTCTGTATAAAATTGAGCTGAAAGACCTAAAGTTTGCGGACAAATTCAATAAATAAACATTACTTTAACAGTATTGTTGAATGAGCAGCATACTGCAGAAAAAAGATCAAATCCAGAAAGCATATATAATAACAGGTGCACACATATGAGATCCGGGAGAAGTAAGATGTTCTAGACAACTTTAATTCCAATTTGTCCTAACTGCTTAATGTTAGAATCTCAATAAAATAAACAATAAAATAAAATAAAATAATAAATTAAAATTTAAAAAGATGTTTGTATGTATTTGCATTTTTATAGTCTGGCCAACGCAGCCTTGTAGCATTTAGTGCAATTGCTCTGCTTCAACACTGCTTCCTATTGTTTGAGTATTTTTATACTATTTTGTCATGTTTTCCTGAAAATATTCATAAAATAGTACATACTCATAGCTGAAGGGAAACATTCTAATCCCCCTTTCCCTCCCCCCAGAAATAATTATGTATACATAAGCCAGCAGATACTGTAGGTTTGGGCTAAAAATTATCACCTCACCTCAGTCATTTAGTTGCAGTAATTAAAATAAGAGCTAGAACTTAACCTACTCTCAAGAAAGCAAGAACTCTCAAAAACTGGCTGGATGGCCAGGCCCGGAGAGTGGTTGTGAATGGAGTTAAATCCAATTGGTGACTGGTCATGAGCGGTGGTCCCCAAGGGTCATACTGGGACCTGTTCTGTTTAATATCTTTACTGATGACCTGGATGAGGGCACTTAGTGCACCCTCAGTAAGTTTGCAGGTGACACATCCTAGTGAACTGGTAAAAAACAGACGAAGAGGATTGTATTGCTTTTTGACTTTATGGTTATGTTACACTACAACTATGAATATTTGTCACAGTTTATTTTGTAGGGATCCTTTAACAGACCACTTACAAATACTACTAATTTTGTATTGTTTTATTTTTAATCCCACTCTCATTTCCTGCTTTGAATTAACTGCATAGATTCACACTGCCCTAAAAATGAACTCCTTAGCTATTTTAAACTTTATGATGTTACTCAATGGTCAATTAATTTCACTTAAGATCATAGTCATGCTTTTTTTCTTTTACTAGTGATGATGTTTTTGTTTGAAATTCATGTTACTTCGTTACGTCTCATAAAAATGAATAATGAAGAATTGTAGATTACAAGCTTTTTACTGTTGTCACTCCTGCTGCATAAAATTTCTATTTCAAAGCCTAGCAAAGTGAAATTTTCCCCAATCCAAGGCATGACACTCCAGATATAGCTAAAACAAAAACAAAAACAAACAAACAAACAAAAAAAAACAACAATTCTGTAGGCAGTAACAGACCAGAATATTCTCCCAACCCTTGCAACACCATTTAACAGAGGGAGATTTCTCTCACCACCATTTAATATATCAAGAAAGTGTGGTTTTTCTTCCTTTTTTACAGTCTACATTAAAGATTAGCTAAATGTAAACTAATCATGGACTTGTACTATGTATTACGACTTTCGAATAAAGTAGATACAAATGTATTTACTGAGGCTCAAGATCCATTCTCATTTAATCAGAAAAAAAACATTGTTCGTTTGTTTAGTTTGTCCTTTATTACTCTTTTCGGTATAGATGTGAAAGTTTAGTTTTCCTACCCATACTTCATTTTTTTAAATTATTACTACTCTCACTAAATGTAGCTACGTTAACTGAATGCAAAGTAGGTGAGAGGAAGAAATTGCATCTTATGCCATAGTTAAAGATAGGAATAATGTTGGCATATCAGATTAATGATATCAAATATATCAAAGAAAAGAAAAACATAGCAATATGCAGGATCATCAGTCAAAAAGGGAAATTGTATTTGGGCTACACTTAAATGTTTTCCTGACCTGCTATGTTACTTAGAAATTTTATCACGTCAAGGAGTATTTCTGTAATAGCCTAATTTGTTTAGAACTTGTCCAACGTAATGGTCTTAAACTTATTGCTGATAGGGCATTTAACTTGTAATACAATAGGCAGATCCCTGTAAGTGTTGATAAGTTTTGAGATACCTGATGCAAGAACTTCCATGTCTGATTGGCATGGAGCAAAGCAATATCAGAAGATTGACTACTCCGTGCTCATTCATTTTGGAGAGCTGCAGAGTTCCTGCCAGCCGGCTACACCATATTCAGTTATTCTGAAGTACTCAAATCAGGCAAACACTGACTACACCTAAGAAATGTCTGCCCATCTTGAACACTGAAAATTAAACAGAACAGAGCATTTCTGAGTATATCTAAATCTATAAAGTTTAAGCAGACTGTTATGCTATGGGCTTCTCTGAAAATTAAGAGGGGTAATAAGTATTAATTGTCTGTGCTGTGGAAGAAAAATCCCAGTAGATACATTATAATACAGGGGAGAAACTGGAGGGGAAAATATATATACAAAATCAGCTTTTAGTATTAGTATTTACTTTGCTTTGTGAAGACTTGAACTAGGCAGCTTCTAGAGACCCCACTCCTCCTCAGCTCATATGTGATTCGATAGCAGTTTGGGACAACACTAGTTTGGAGAACTTCCTTATTGCACATTGTTCAACCATTTTCCTTATCAGAACCAAAAACAGTAACTGTCCCAACAGTCCACAGCATTTACAATAAAAGAATAGCCATTTCTCACCTATCTTTTATAATTTCTTTTAGTTAAAATTTCCTGCACTTTCCTTCAGGGAACTACAAATCTGTTAGCCTCACCTCTGTGCCACAAAAGGCCATGCAACAGATCCTACAGGAAGCTATGCTAAGCATGGAAGACAGGGAGGTGATACAAGAAAATCAGAACGGTTTTACCAATGGCAAGTAATTCCTGACCAGCCTAGTGGCCTTCTATGATGGTGCAAATGCATCAGTGGACAACAGAAGAGCCACTGATGTCATCTATCTGGATTTCAGTAAGGTCTTTGACACTGCCTCCCATAACATCCTTCTCTCAAAACTGGAAAGATAGGGATTTGATGGGTGGACTGTTTGATGCATTCAAAGAATTGTGGCCAACCTGTCGAGGTATGTGGTCCTGCCCTTCCACTCTGCACTAGTGAGACCTCACCTGAAGTACTGCATCCAGATGCGGTGCCCTCTGTGCAGGAGAGATGTGGACCTGTTAGAGCGCATCCAGAGGAGGGCTACAAAAATGATCCAAGGGTGGAACACCTCCCCTGTTAGAACAGACTGAGAGAGCTGGGACTGATCGGCCTTGAGAAGAAGAGGCTCCAGGGAGACCTGATAGTGGCCTTTCAGTATCTGAAGAGGGGCTTGTAGCATTTGGATCAACCCTCTGTACTCAGCTCTGGTGAGGCTGCACGTCGAGTACTGTGTTCAGTTTGGTACCCCTCACTACAAGAAAGACATTGAGGTCCCGGAGTGTGTTCAGAGACGGGCAATGAAGCTGTGAGGAGTCTGGAGCACAGAGCTTATGAGGAGTGGCTGAGGGAACTGGGATTATTTCGTATGGAGAAGAGGAGGCTCAGAGGAGACCTTATAACTCTTTACAACTACCTGAAAGGAGGCTGTGTTGAAGTGAGTGTTGGCTTCTTCTGCATATCTAATGATAAGATTCGAGGGAATGGCCTCAAGTTGCATCAGGGGAGGTACAGGTTAGATGTTAGGAAAAATTTATTCTCCAAAAGAGTGGTCAGACACTGGAATGGGCTGCCCAGGGAGGTAGTTGAGTCATTGACACTGGACGTGTTCAAGGAACATGTAGATGTTGTACTAAGGAACGTGGCTTGGTGCTGGGTGGACACTTGGACTGGATGATCTTGGAGGTCTTTTCCAACCTTGGTGATTCTATGATTCTATGAAACAGAAGAATACGCAATAACCAATATGCTTCAAACCAGATATAATAGACATAAATTAAACTCTTTTTACATTCTTATTTCTCCAAAGGGGAAAAAAAGTTAATGTCAGATCTTCTTCTATGACACTTTTGGACTCTTTGAAATAGAGAGTGAACTCTGTGTTTGTTTCAGGCCTCGGGAAACATCAATACTGATTTTTAATAACATTAGGATTTGAGGACTTACACAGAGCCCTACATAGAACATTTCAACATTTAGGTGCTACTGAGAATGTTCCATTGCAAAGTAAATCCCTAGACACCTGAAAACTAAGTGGAGATCTGTAAGTCTGTACTGACATTATATCCTTCAAGTGGCCAACCTGCTCACATGCAAGTATCTCGTCTTTTGCTATCAAGCAAAGTTTCTCTCTCCCTATTTTGTCTGAGGGATAGATCTGGACAGGGTTCTCAGGACATACCCTGTCAGTACCTCCCTGATGAGGCAGTAGGTTTGAGGCCAAGCCAGGAAGTCAAGTGAGCAAGTCAAGGTCTGGTTTTGGTGGCAGCTGTGAGAGGCAGCCACATGGTCATGCCAGGCAAGCCACAACAAAGCAGATACCAGGTCCCCAATGGTCAGGATTCAGATCAGTGAGGTCTGTGGCTGAGTTCAATTGCAATTCACTCACTCTTCACTGCACTTTCTGGCACAGTTCTTTTCACAGCCATCTGCCCCATGGCTACACAGTTGCTCGTCATCAGAGCTGGCCCAAGCACAGGCAGCCAAATCCCAGAGGTGGATAGGTGCACCTAGGATCCTGATGCTTGCAATTATACCTTTCTCAAATTTATCTTTCTAATTTCAAGTGATAGGGCCCAAAGTAGATCAAAATAAATGGTCAGGGCAGTCATATGGAAAGTAGACTTAAAATTCTGTCAGGCAGTTTTCATTTCTATAGAAAGCAAAATTTCAATGCAAGCAAAATTCAATTTCTTGAGAGAGAATAGAAGAGCTGTGGCATTTTTCCCTCAGCTCTGAAGAGCAATGACTCTGGGCTAAAACTTTCTTGAATGACTTGAGAGCAAACAGAGGTCTAAACAAGGAAAGAGCAAAAAGTCTTCTTATTCCATGTGGAGTTAAATTTGAGTCAATTTTATTCTCTGAGAATTAGATAAATAGTTGGATAGTTCAGACTCTCAGCTTCACCATGGAGACATTCAGATTTGCTTCATCCTGAGCTGTAGCTGTTACAAAGACACCATCTAGAAATGCAGCAACTAAGCCAGGGACTGAAAGTCAAATCAGTCTGGATTCAGCTGGCACTAGAGGTTCAGGTTTCGTTATGAGTCTTCATGGTTTTTTAGTTCAGCTCCAATTGATTA
Source organism: Numida meleagris (assembly GCF_002078875.1). Taxonomy (NCBI): domain Eukaryota; kingdom Metazoa; phylum Chordata; class Aves; order Galliformes; family Numididae; genus Numida; species Numida meleagris. The sequence goes on along the minus strand of NC_034411.1, from coordinate 73,513,411 downwards.
ACGTATCATAAAACATGTCAGGAATTTTCTTGTTTTAACCATTAGGTAACTACTGAATAGGGTGTTTTTATTTTTTTTTAATTTTTTTTTTTTCTGTGAAGGGACAACAATTTAAACCCAGAATTCATATTTCCACTTATTTTCACTTTTCTGCTTTTATAGAATTGAGCTTTATCACTGCTTAAAAATGTAATGAAATCTCTGGAGGCTGTTCATTGGTACCTGTTCTCTGTATGCTCAACACAATTAAAAAATCCATTCAATTTCATAAAGTTTGAGTTGTTTTCCTTTGAGTACTATTTGCTTTTTCCTGGCAATTATGTTCCTTGATGTCAAGAAATCAACAATGAGATCAGAAGTACAGGCCGTAAATGCAATCAGATGAATTCATCTTTGTAGTCAGAACTAGTCCTGCTCCATCACTCTAGCTGTATGGATACATGGGTTTGGTAGCATCTCTATCCCCATCACTCAATTATGTCTCCATTGTCTTTTCTTTTCTTTCAGTTGCCTAAATAGATTATGACTGCATTGGTTCTCTAATCCTCACTACTGTGTGGCTGGTTGATATGTGTTGCTTAGCATTTTAATATGTTTTGTGACATTATCTAAAGTCAATGTACTCACAGAAACAAGAAGAAATTGCCAAATAAAAGTCTGCAAAAGTAGAATACTTGTAATGTGTCTGATGGCATTAATGTAACTAAGGATCTCAATTTCCAAAGTTCTCATAGCTATAGGGAGCTATGACTGTCGTTCAGTTTGTTTGTTTCTTTGTTTGAAGCAGAAACAATTACAAGCCAGTGAAAAGTAATCAGTTTCACCAAAATTAAACTGTAAATTTTACAGCAATTTCTTCTTGCATAACTAAGTTCTTATTTTAGCTAAGACTGACCTAATATTGGATATTATATTCATGATTTGCAAGTTAACATCCTAATCAGACAATTACTGCTATTTGTTGATGATATGAGAAGAAATTCTATATGATGAAGAACGGAGGAATAGCTTTTCTGCAATAGATTGCTTACAAAGAAGGTTCATATTTTTATACATTTTTATTTTATTTGTAAAAAATCTATAGGTTTTTTTTTTTTTCTGAAGCATTATGGGAAGTTGATTTGAAGACAAGAAATACTAGATTCTTCAGATTCTTCTCCCTCACATAGATCAGTCTTCATACTGAAAACACTATAATTCCTGAGAAAGCATTGTATTTATAAATACATTATAAAATGTTAATAAATATCAGAAGCATGTTACAGGCTTAAGTATCCAGTATTACAAATAATTATAAGAATATAACTAGAAGGTTTTACAGTTGATGTATCGTTTTGTTGAACTCTGTACCAATTTTTAATTACTGGCTGGTAATTCATCACCATACATAATGCATTTATTATCCTTTATATATATATATGTTAATAAAATGTATTTTAAAATAGAGCACGATTCAAATGCATATTAAAAACGGATCTTCATAAATAGCTAGGTTTAATTAGAGACAACTGACCCTGATTTTTTCTGTGAATTGTGATTTATGAACTTGCATATTTTGGGAGTTCTTACTGCTTTGTTTACTTTATCGTTCTTTCTTGTAGGAAAAGCTATTTTTCACATAGAAGTAGCTACATATGAAGGACTGGTGCAACTCATGTATTTTACAGAAATTTACCGATATACTGCTATTGAATTGGATTTTCTTAAATGCAATATGTTATTGTTAGAAATAAGTAAAAGATGGTGTACATGTCACAGGAGTTACCCGTGAATCAGAGTGGGAGATTAGATGTACTATTTTGGCTAGGACAGTTGATTTTATTCATACAGGCTCGTATGGTACTATGCTTTGGATTTGTGATGAAAATGCTTTTGATAGCACACCACCATACTGGTTGCTACTGAGCAGTGCTTGCACAGGGTCAAGTACTTCTGTTGCCCTGACAGTGGGGAGGCTGGAAGTGCACAAGAAACTAGGAGGGCAACTAGGAAGAGGAAGGGGTGAACATTTGGAGTGTTGGCATTGGTCTTCCCAAGTAAACATTATTGAGGGTGAGTCCTGTTCCCCTGGAAATTGTTGAACATCTACCAGCTGATGGGAAGTAGTGAATTATTTGCTTACTGTGCTTTGCTTGCACAAGTTCAGTGTTCAATGTTCAATGTTGCTTGCACATTGAACTTGTGCTTTACATAGTGTTTTTATCTCAACACATGAGTTTTCTCATGTTTTATCTTTTTGATTCTTTTATTCATCCTGCTGGAGGAGAGTGGCAAGAAGTGAGTGAGCAGCTGCATGTGGATCAGTGGTTTCTCAGGGTTAAACCACAATACTAGTATAACCACTGTTTTCTGTAATTATACTGAATTGACTCAATAGATTTCTGCCTTATTTATTTATTTGTTCATCTATACAATTTACAATCCTTACCAAAAACTTTTCCCTTTTATTTACTTTCATTGAGGTTCAGAAAATAAATATAATATACATGTTGTTCTTATTTACAGGATTTTTTTGAAAAGCCCAAAGATAATTTAGAATATTGTGTTACTTTGCGTAAGTAACAAACACAGAAGATCTTCACGCCACCACCACACACACATATACAACTGTTTCATTGGTTGCAATAGTAAATTTCTCAACATTCTTCACCTCTGGAGCCTATAACTGCACAGAAGTACTGTGTAAAAACAGGTTTAAAGCCCTGAACAGCACTAAGTCCTTAGCCTAATGATGTCTGTTGGACTTCACTCTAGGGATCATATATCTGTTTTAAAATGATTTTCAGAGAATCGAGGGTTTTTTGGTCTAAAGAAACTGCAGATCCACATTCATTGTGCATGTTTGACCTTTGCACCTCCACTCTCAATCAGAAAGGACATGAGACTGCTGTTTTTTTTCCCCTCAAACTGAGTAAAACTGTCATTTGCCCCATTAATGAGAAATTCAGCTATTGATCTGATCTTTGCTCCACTACCATTGATTTATGCTCTTTGTTTTGTCATTTGGACCTAGGACTGTCAATAAGTTATTGACTAAAGAACAGAAAGTCAATCATTTGTATTCTCCTTCAAGCATGTGAAAATTGAATTTATCTTCATATTCATTGACATTTTACTACGAAATTCTGAGACCATAACAAGGCTATTTCCAGTTAGTCTGGACTTGATAAGTTTATGATTGTGAAAGATAAATTTTTGCACAAGCAATTTGCAGATTAATGGTTTTTACATGAAAATAGAGAAGAATTCAGATAAATATCTGTGTAACTTTTAAAACAGATTAAAATCATAGCTCCTCTGAAACTTCATAGTATAGTAGAGTATTTTACCTACCTGTATTCACAGGATCCTAGAATCATAGAATCATTAAGGTTGGAAAAGACCTCCAAGATCATCTAATCCAACCATCCACCTACCACCAATAGTGCCCACTACACCATGTCCCTAAGTACTATAACTACTCTTTCCTTAAACACCTCCAGAGACAATGACTCCACCACTTCTCCGGGCAGCTTGTTTCAATACCAAATCACTCTTTCAAAGAAGACATTTTACCTAATAGCCAATCTGAATCTCCCCTTGTGCAACTTGAGGCCATTCCCTCTTGTCTTATTGCTAGTTACCTGGTAGAAGAGGCCGACACCCCCCTTGCTACAAGGCCCCTGCAGATAATTATAGAGTGATAAGGTATCCCCTGAGCCTTCTCTTCTCTAGACTAAAAAATCCCAGTTCCTTCACCTCTCATCATAAGACTTATGATTCAGTTCCTTTCTCAGGGCACACTCCAGTGCTTCAATGTGTTTCTTGTAGTGAGGAGCCCCAAACTGAACACAGTACTCGAGGTGTGGCCTCACCAGACCTGAATCCAGGTCCTTTTCCTCCATGCAGATTTCCAGACACTCTGCTCCAAGCCTGTAGCTTTGTCTGGGGTTGTTGTGGCCAAAGTGCAGGACCCAGCACTTGTTCTTATTGAACTTCATCCTACTGGCCTCAGCCTACTGAGCCAACCTGTTCAGATCCCTCCGTAGGGCCTTCCTACCTTCAGAGTGTACTTGTCCAAGCCACAGGCTGCCAGCTTCTCCAGGTGAATGCTGTAGGGGACAGACAATGTCAAAGGGCTTGGCTGAAGTCTGGTAGACTACGTCCACAGCCTTTCTCTCATCCACTGGATCAGTCATCTTGTCATAGAAGAAGATCAGGTTGGCGAAGCAGGACCTGCCTTTCATGAACCCATACTGGCTAGGCCTGATTCCCTGGTTGTCCCACACCCTCCATGTGATCCTCCTCATGATGATTTGTTCCATAACATTCCCTGACACTGAGGTCAGAATGACAGGCCTGCAGTTCCTCAAATCCTCCTTAAAACACTTCTTATAGCTGGGCATCACATTGGCAAGCCTCCAGCCATCTGGGACCTCCCCAGTTGACCAGGAATGCTGATAGATGGTAGAAAGCAGCTTGACAGTCACATCTGCCATCTCTCTCAGCACTGTCAGGTGGATCCATCTGGCCCAATGGACTTGTCAGTCCAAGTGGAATCCAGGTGGAATAGTAGGTCTGGTATTAATATCTGAATTATTAATAGGTATTTTTCTGGATCCTGTAATGTAATGAGAGAGTAAATAAAATGAAAGTAGCAAATAGAAAGTATTCACAGGAAACTATACCAACTGCAGATTTCAGTGAGCTACAGTAAAGAGGGCCTTGAAAAAGAAAGGATGACCTCAGAAAACTTTTTATGTATAGATGTATTAAAAAAATCATTTTTAGATTTAATTTTCTATTTGGATCACCAGCTTCATGTCCACTTTGACGAATTCTGAATTCTCTGCTGGATGATCTCAGGTTTAAGGGCATAGTTAGGTCATTAGTTTTTCAAGTAGCATTTTTTAAGGTCGCTAAATTCTCTGTGAGTCATTTTTTTTGTGATATGTTTTACTTGATACTTCTGTACAAGCTCTTTCAATTTAGTCCTCTGGGTAAACTAACATAGAAGAGTAGAGTCCAAAAAAATTCAGAGAGCTGTATAAGCCATACTTCCAAACAACATTAAATACCCTTCCATTTGACCAAATACACAGTGTCAAACATAAATATGTTATTGAAAGATAGCCTACTAAAGGTATACAGCAGGAAATTTAACTGCCTCTAGCATTCAAGGGAGCTACTCACTTGGCACTTAGAAAAACAAGTAAGACAAAAGAAATAAATACCAGTATGTACCAGAAAATACCAGTTATTCTGAAAAATGTGTTAAGAATCATAGCCTTAATAAACTTTACTAATCATATATGCCTAGAAATTGGAATCAAAAGTAGAGAAAATATCTGGAACAGATAAAATAGGGTAAGATAGTACTGCATGATGAAAAACATCAATGTTCGGGTCATATCTCAGTCAACTAAAATATTCCTATTGGTTTTCAGAAACACTGTTGTGTTGACCATTCTGATGAATGAGAGTAGTGGATATTGTCTTTCCAGATATCAAGCCTTTGAAATTGTCTCCAATAAGATCCTCAGAGAGACGCTGAAGTATGGGATGGATGAGCAGACAGTGAGATGGACTGAAAACTGGCTGAATGACCAAGCCCAGAGAATAGATGCCAGTGGCATGAAGTTTCATTGGAGGCCAGTAATGAGCAGAGTACCTCAGAGGTCAATATGAGGTCCAGTCTTGTCTAACATAGATCAAAGAATCATATCATCATAGATTGGCTTAGGTTGGAGAGGACCTTAAAGACCATCTAGTTCAAGCCTCCTCTGTGGGCAGAGTTGCCAACCACTAGATTAGGCAGACCAGGATCTCATCCAGCCTGGCCTTGAATGCCTCCGGAGATGGGGCATCCACAACCTCTCTGGGCAGCCTGTTCCAACACCTCACCACTCTCCAACTAAAACATTTCTTCCTAACATCTAAGCTGAATTTACCACCTTTTGGTTGAAAGACATTCCCCCTTGTCCTACCACTATAAGATTGTGTTAAAAGTTGGTCCTCCTCCTGCTTGTAAGCTCCCTTCAAGTACTGGATGTCTACAATGAGATCTCCCCAGAGCCTTCTCGTCTCTTCACACAAGGAACTGTCTAATGAAGATAAAGAGGTCCTGTGTGACCAACCTAATGGCCTTCTACGATGATGTGACTATGTCAGTGGAGAAGGGAAGAGCCACTGATGTCATTTTCTGGACTTCAGTAAGGCCTTTGAGAGAATCACTCACAACACTCTTCTCTCTAAATTGGAAAGATATGGATTTGATGAGTGGACTGTTTGATGGATGAGGAACTGGTTGCAAGGTCCTACCCAGACTGCAGTGGTTGATGACTAAATGTTCACAGATCAATGACGAGTGGTGTCCCTCAGGGTTTAGTACTTCGACCAGTGATTTTTAATATTTTCACCAATTACATCAACAGTGGGTTTGAGTGCACCCTCAGCATGTTTGGGTATGACACCAAGCAGTGTGGTGCAATTGACACACCCAAGGGATAGAATGTTATCCAGAGACACCTAGACAGGCTCAAGCATGGGCCCAGGTGAACATTATGAGGTTCAACAAAGCTGAGTGCAAGGTCTTACACCTGCGTTGTGGCAACTCCCACTTTCAATAGATGCTGGGGGATGAAAGGATTGAGACAGCCTTGCCATAAAGGACTTAGGGGTATTGAAGCACTGGAAGATGTTGCCCAGAGCAATAGTGGAAGCACTGTCCCTGGAGACACTCAAGGTCGGACCCTGTTCATCCTGATCTAGCTGTAGATGTCCCTGTTCAGTGCAGGGAAGTTGGACTTGATGAGTTTTAAGGCTCCTTCCAACTCAACAGATTCTATGATTCTATGTATATTTCTTGGCCACAAAAATTTAATGATGTTTGCAGAGAATAATCTTCATATGTACTTCCATGAAGTACTATTTGCTTTATTATTTTTTTTTTTTAAGATCTGTTTCAATACAAGGTCTGCTCCTTGTTAGACCTCCAATTTTATTAGCTTGGCCCACGATGTCAGAGACAGATGTTGGTGATATGGCAGTAGAGGCTGAACCATCCCAACAATATTCCACTACATTTTGTTGCTGTGTGACAGATGGCAGCAAAGGGGCAGTCTGACAAAATGGCATCTGACATGGAAGAGTATATGAAGCAATGGTGTCTCACTGAATTCCTCCATGAGGGAAACCTGGTACCCACTGACTTTCATCAGTTCTTTCTGAACACTGATGGAAACGAAACAGTGGATGTTTGTACTGTGAGGTCACGCATTTCAGCAGTGGTGACAGTGACAGTGGGTCACTTCTGGTGGAGCAATTTTTACAAGTGAGGCATGCAGGCTCTTGTTCATTGATGGCAATAATGCAGAGCTAATGGTGGTGACTACATTGAAAAATGTGTTTTGTAGCTGAGAATTTGGTCTATCAAATGCTGTTCTTGTGCTCTTTGTATTTATTGTAGTTTCCATGGAAATAAAGAGGAGGCATTACTTTCAGAGTGACCTACATAATAATGATTTCTATTCACAACAAAAGTCAAGTCAGTAAGGTTTCCATTGATTTAGAGGAATTTTGAGTTTTGCTCTGTAATCAAATTCTAGAATCTTAGTGAGTCTTTGTATATCTGACACATCCTGTTGTATATTGTTCTGTTCACAAAAGCATCTCAAACACTTTGTGTTGTTTTACGAGAGATGCAAATGTACTTAACATCAGTTTCTGTTTCTATTCACAGAAATGCTATGTGTCATAAGACTACTGACAAGAAACAGTTTCAAAAATTAGTCTGAAACAGGATAAGGTTTTTAAATCCAAGGAAATTCCATGATTACCTGAACGAGCAAACACTGAGCTGCATATTGAAAATACGAGAACTGCATATTTAAGAAGGGGAATAACCTTGGATGCAAGCTAATAGGCAAAAGGTAGACAATTTGTTCATATCTGAGTGAAAAATACAGTTGCTACAGGTCTGTGAATATTATAGATATAAATTCCTCATTGATTAATGAATTACATACAGAAATTTGTACAAACAGAGAAGTAAGATTGATGCTAGTAATATGATCCATTACAGAGTTACAAGTACATTGTGAGTTTATATTTTTGGGACCAACAGTAAAACAGATATTTTTTCACAGTTCATTTCTGGTTTTTGCCCCACAGACCTTATATAACAGGAAAATGCAATCCCAAGCTGAATCTGTAAAGCCATCTCTTCTCAGGGACTCAGAACTAGTGATGTTTAGTGACCCGTATTGGTCTGCTCCGTATGAACTGCTCTGCTTTCCTAGAACAGATGAACTATCTCATAGAAAAATGTACTTTTTCATTATTTTAATGTTACTTTATTAGATTTACACTCCAGTCTACTGATGTTAAAGAATAGATTTTAAAGTGATCTGATTATTGAAAAAGAAAAACGAACTACAAGTTGTATGCCCAGCAGTAAAATATTATTCTTGTTTTATTTGACTCATTTGATTCCTTCACATACAAAACCAAGATGCATGGACTATAGACATTTTGATTATCAAAATAGATATCATAGGCCATCACAATTAAAACAGCTCCCAGTTTTCACAGTTTAAGTTCCTCTCTATTTCACTTTCCTTTTCTAGTCTCCTCAATGTACTAGCAGGAAAAAAAATCATGATGAAATTACGAGATATATACATATAGAACATTCCTATTGATTTTCCAGTTTTCAATGGCATGCTAAGAAAGGACACAACAAGTTAGAAAAAGAAAGAAAATCTAAATCATAATGTTTGCTTGTATTAGAAATAGTGTTGCCAGCAGGGGTAATTGTCCCTTTTCACTCAGCGCTGGTGAGGCTGCACTCGAGTACTGTGTCCAGTTTTGGGCCCCTCACTGCAAGAAAGACATTGAGGCCCTGGAGGGTGTTCAGAGGAGGGTGACAAAGCTGGTGAGGGGTCTGGAGCACAGGCCTTATGAGGAGCGGCTGAGGGAGCTGGGATTGTTCAGTCTGGAGAAGAGGAGGCTCAGAGGTGACCTTATCACTTTCTATAACTACCTGAAGGGAGGTTGCCATGAGCTGGGGGTCGGCCTCTTCTCTCTTGTAACTAGTGACAGGACGAGGGGGAATGGCCTCAAGTTGCACCAGGGGAGATTCGGGCTCAATGTTAGGAAATTCTACTTTTCTGAAAGAGTGGTCAGGCGCTGGAATGGGCTGCCCAGGGAGGCGGTGGAGTCACCGACCCTGGCAGCGTTCAAGGAACATTTAGATGATGTGTTGAGAGACATGGTTTAGTGGGGTTATATTGGTGGTAGGTGGATGGCTGGACTGGATGATATTGTAGGTCTTTTCCAACCTTGCTGATTCTATGATTCTCTGATTCTATTATTCATTCTCTAAGTCAAGGATTAGTCTTCATTTCTTTGCATTCCAAAGAACTTTCTATCTAAAACTTGTATTCAAGAATTTTGATATTCAGGCCACTAAAAAGTGAAAATTATAAAGATTTATGTGTGGAAATGTAAATTCTTGTATAAAACACAAACTAATAAAAAATGTATCTATATTTAAACATCCTTAGAGATGGGTAGTTAAAAAATTCTTACCATATTTCATTTACAGAATTCTCAAATTCAAGTTTCTGACAAAAGGAGGACTCAGCTTAAATGAAGTCCCCTACAAAACTTTCATTGAACATTAGGAAAGCCAGAGTACGAGGACTTTAATAGAGAAAAAAATCCATCCATAAGGCACTTCTGAAGAAATTTTGGCATTGATCACTGTCTTGTGACAAACATAGTTTCCTTGAAATTAATGAATTTTCACAGTTAATTTCTTTCATATCAGAAGTCCTAGCATAGCAAGGAGAACAGAAAATATTACATTGCAATGTATTCATATTTTCAGACTTTTCACTTGCTTCCAACTGTGATACTTTTATCATCTAAAAAACATAATATTAAATTCATCTAAAAAAATTGAATAATGAAACCCTTTTATCAAACATAAACATTAAATGAATATAAAAATATAAGTGACATTTAATCACTTTTGTTGTTTATATACCCAAGCCATTCTATGATTCTATGATTCTATGATATATTATGCATAGCTGTCAAAACATAATCAAGTTTTTGTCACTCACTACACAAATTGACTAACCCTATGCAAAAGTGTATATTGTTATGAAGGTATATATATAAAGATATAAACATATGTCTTCACCAAATAATGAAGAGATCATCAAACAGTTAATCCCAATATTTCTTAATTAAAATATTTATTGGTATAATATTTTTTTCCAAAAGGAATGTTGTAAGATCTTAAGGGGCTAAAAGTGTTTTTTTTTTCCCTACATTTGTTAGTTCAATTGAATTTAATTAACATGCATAAAAAGCATGGGTGGGAACCTGAAATGCAAACAACATGAATCTTGATTTTTTTTTTTTTTAATTATATCATATCCCTCTAGCCCAGGCAGCAAGGCCTGGGAATCATCAAGCATGATCCCAAGAGAAAGAGATCAGTATTGCTTACATTATGAAACATAATACATGTTCTCAAATTGCTTGTAAAGTCTTTCCAACATGAATTAAATCTAGAAGTGCTCAAAACAGTACTTTGTTGGTTTTTAGGTCATTTTAAATAGATCTTATTTCCTGACCAATATCCTCACATTTGCTGGTATACCCATGCACCCTGTTTAAGGTATGTATATTTTTCTTATATTCTCTCTTCCTGATTTGCAGTGTGATGCATGAAACAGATAAAATGGGATGAGATCACCCTCTGCTTGCTATTGTAACTTCACAAAATTGTATTTCAGTTAAATAGATTTGGCATCATTTCATAGGAAAGTTATTTATCTTTCTGTGCCAGGAAAAAAGATTTCATAGAGAAATTTCCCTTAGATAAAGTCAGTGGGAGTTGCTGTTATCAAAAGTTTGTCAGCCATCAGTTGACAATTATGATATTACATAGTAATTCTTACAGCAAAAACTATGTCCTAATGAAAACTACTGTGCCACTTTGAAGTTATAAATTATTCTGTTATTAAACTTTTTTTTTTGACTGAAAAGATATAACTTGTACATAATACATATATATTTCACTAAAAAAAAGGACTAAAATTCTTTGCTACTAACTGCTTCTAGTGACAATTATAGATCTGTATTATCCTTATTTCCATTATTCTTCGGATCTCTATAGAGTTGCCATTCTTCAACCATTCTCGTAATTCCTCACAGTTACCACTGCTTACTAATGATAAGAATGTTTTTGTTTTGTTTTGCTTTGCTTTTCTTAATTCTTCTTGAAAAAATCAAGGTCAGCTTTTATGATCTTACAAGGATCATAAAGGCCTTCTGTTTTTCCTTTTGCAACCACAGGTAGAATAGGCATGACTTTCCAAGACAAAATTTTGTGAAAGTGCATGCAAAGGAACACCTCAATGGAACATGAGCCAAGGTGACCATGGCACTCACAACGACTGCAATGACTGTCCCCAGATCCACTGTGCCTGAGTGGGACTGAAGTGATGGTGATAATCTGTCAGTCATCCACACGAGAAAATGAGAGGCGAGGTGACAAGTAGGGTCCAGGGTGCAACGAGGATCTTCTGACATCAAATCAAGCCTACAGAGATATAGGGCAACTGTGACACAGGACTGAAGTTGTTCCAGGAGACAGGGCTGCAAAACCAGAAATCCCTCAGCATTTCTGAGGAAGAGACTGACTAATGGTTCAATGCTGAGCTGAAATTTGGCTCTTGGACCATGGGCATACAGGGAGGAGTCCCCAGGGGAAACTGGTTACAAGCAATGTGGTGGTGGCCACTATTAGTGGCTTCCAATGTTTTTCCCTCTTGTTGCTTTTATTAGAATTTTGCTACGTTTAGAACAGCTGGTCCTTGACAAACATCCTCTTAATCCTAAAAAGAATGTATCTTCCATGCATTACATCACATCAGATCCTGTTTTGAATTGTACTTCAGTATTTTAGCTGAAGGCTTTGAGTTGACTTTTGTCCTTCCTAGCAGCTTTCTAGGTCTCATATCTATATACAGAAATATTACTCATTTACTGAGAAATGTAACGGAAATTCTGCATTACATATAGCATTTAATTTTCTTTCTCACTAGACCACTGTTAATAGCTAATTTTCTGAGAAACTTGATTTTCCCAGTATACTCTCAGTATTATCAGCAATGAGATTGTCTCATTCTACGCTGGTTTGACTTCACTTTGAGTAATGTGTGCATTTCTGAGCAATATAATACAAGAAGAAAAATAAACTACTACAGAGTGTCCAAAGGAGGTCTACAAAGATGATGAAGAGTCTAGAGGGCAACATGTATGAGGAGGAGCTGAGGTCCCTTGATTGGTTCAGCTCAGAGCAGAGGAGGCTGAGGGGTGGCCTCAGGTGGTCTAGGCTCCTCAAAAGGGGAGCGCTGAGCTCTGCTTTCTGGTATAAGAGGCAGAACCCAAGCATGTGGCTGCATCAGAGGAGAGTCAAGGTGGGGGTTAGGGAAAAGTTCTTCACTGAGGGTGGTCAGGCATGGAACAGGCTCCCCAGGACAATGATCATGGCCCCAAGCTGCCAGAGTTCAAGGAACATTTGGTCAATGCTCTCAGACATAGGGTTTGAATGTTGGGTGGTCCTGCATAGAGCCAGGAGTAGGACTCAACGCTTCTTGTACGTCCCTTCCAAACCAAGTTATCCTCTAATTCTATGATTCAAAGAATTTGTCATCAGAATGCAAACAAGTTTCGGTTTTGTCTTTACTAAACTCCAGTGCTATGGTCCTTTCAACTGTCTTTAAATTCTGACCATATTTCTATGCATTTTCATGCATCATTTGCTCTATTATCAAAAATACTCTACTCAAAAATTCACTTGGGCAGACAGCACATATGTTTCATTATAGAATATGCTACAGTTAAAAATGCACAATAATAGCTGCCAAAATATTAATTTCTTAAAAAAAAAACCTGTGCCCTTCCTATATATATTTTATATTTGTGCACACAGAAATAGAGACTCAGTGGTGTATCAAAGAAGCACACTAATTTTTTATATGTTATGAAAAGACTGATATACGGCATCCAGTCTTGGTGAAAGGATGTTGATCTCAGTAGTGCAGTTTTTCCACTGAGAATCCTTAGAGCTGTTGTTTGCAGTGAATGACTGATCAACTATCAGCCTAGTCGCTTTGAATAGTGTTTTTGTATGAAATGGTGTTAAAATACTGGGGGAGGATACTTCAGACATCTGAGTGATGAACGTAGAGACACTTTTAAATGGAAGAATCCTATTTAAAAAAAAATTCTAGTTTGAAGCTATGTGCCAGATGATGGCATAAAGAGTGATGCTGTTAAATCCAGGAGCAGCATCCACCTTTGCAACAAGCAAATGAGAATTTTAAAGGATTAAAAAGCTAGATAGTAGGATCTACCATTTTTTATTCTCTTTCAAAAATTATATTAAAAAAAAATTCTAATCTAATATAATACCTTTTTCTGTAGTGGCATGATTTGACAAAGATTTTTCTAAGTCCTGGATAACAAAGTAGGAGGCTATGTAAACCTTTCATCCAAGTTCTGTAGTTCTGAGCCTGACTGCGATCCTGAGGCAGTCACTTGCCCTCTCCCAGGGTCAGAATGAGCCAAAGCTCCTTCCCTGGTGCCTACAGAAAATAATGCAGCAGGGTTCAGCTTCTACTGACAGAATTCTCTTCTGTTCCTCAGAAATTTCACCTTGTACACACTTCCCAAAGGGAAATGCCCCTGGACTGCTCATGATAGTGCCAGATACTAACTAGTCTAAATTAAAGCCATGCCAGTATCATGCAGATATTGAAGGATGCTGGTGCCTTGGCTTCACATCTGTCTGGTTAACATACCTTAGCCACATATATGCCTGATATGGATGAAGCCAGCAATGATGGAGACACTGAAAACTTGTTTCCTAAAGAACCTGTGCAATTTATATCTGTAACATATTTAGTGTAGTTGCACTCTCCCAGCATATAGCCTGCCCAGGACTCTCACACTGCTCCTCCCAAATTTTTAATTTCTTTTTTCTTTTTTTCTTTTTTCTTTCCTTTTTTTTTTATTTTATTTTATTTTATTTTATTTTATTTTATTTTATTTTATTTATTGGCGGAAGGGGTAGAGGAGGAAGAATTTTTGCATATTTTTCTTGCTTTTTCTACCTTACTAGGGAAAATAGCAGAGATGAATGAAAGAGAGAAAGCGATAAGGTTATTAAGAGAGCAACAGCACTCTAGCTCTGCTGCTCAAGCCTTTCAAGACAGGTTGCAGTAATGCAATCTCATTTTCACATTTAGACTCTCCTTCTTTCTCTCAGGCCTCATTTTTCCTCTATGAGGCATTTAATCTCTTGTATCTTTTTTCTCATTCATGACCTGGTATCCAATTACTGTAACTATTCTTACTTCCTCATGTCAGCTATATATTTTCAGTATTTATCATTTTCAAGTAATATCTTTTACCACAGACTTTTTTTCATATTTTTTAGTCTTAAAAAGCCAATTAAAATTCACAGGAGCTGATAAGTCTAACATTTCTCACTGGTTTTAGCGATTTTCATCACAGTCAGTTTTTATATGCAAATACAGTCTTCAGTTTGATATTTCTGAGTTAGGGAAAAAACAGGGCCATTAGAAGCTTATGATTCCTACCAAAATTTGCCCCAGGTGAAATGTTTGATTCACTGTAGCTGAAGATCAGAATGATTAGAATATCAGCCTGAAATAGCTACTTTTCATACTTCATTTATCATCTTAAAACCTGCACACATCTGCTTTAAAGAGAACTGGCAATTCTGACACAGACAATAGTTATGAAGAACTACCTTCTATTTTAAGTAGGTACTGATTACCACCTATGAGGTAGATAAGCTGTCACATACCAAGAATATATGTACTAATTTTATTTATGTGCAATAATTATTTAAAATAAATACAATTTATGCTAGTGTTCTGTGTTGCAAGCGTTCATAGGGTGAAGTATATTAAATCCAGTTCAGTCTCTTCTCTATCCATATATACAGATGCATTTTCAAGAAATAGGAAATTTCAATGGACAGAAAGACTGATTTATTCCAAATGTGTAGTGATCATGAAATTTTTCAAGCCACATTTCAGGACTTGTCAATGGACAAGGGAAGAGCCACTGATGTCATTGTCTGGATGTCAGGATGGCCTTTGACACAGTCCCCCCACAACACTGTTCTTTCCAAACTGGAAAGATATGAATTTGATGGGGGGACTGTTGGATGGATGGTTACAAAGATCTGGTTACAAGACTGTACCCAGAGAGAGGTGGTCAATGGCTCAATGTCAAGATGGAGATCAGTGCTGAGTGGAGTACCTCATGGGTCTGTACTGGGACTGGTGTTTAGTATCTTAATCAATGACATTTTATTTATTTTTATTTTATTTTGCTCGATGTGATGTTAAAATTAAAATTAAAGATTATTTAATTACTACAAAAATTAAATTAAATTTTCATTTAATTTTAAAAAATGGTTTTATGTTACTCCAAAATGATTTTTTTGAAACTCCAAGGGGAAAAAAAAGGTTTTATTCAGAAAACTGCAAATGGTTGGCTGATAATTATAACTATTTGCTCAGGGATTGAAACTATTATAAAGAGTATATTCATGCTATGTTGCACAACTTAAAAAAAATACTCTACTAGTGTATCAAGTGCATACAACAGAGTTCTTCTCAATCCTTCCTGCTAATACAGTGCTACTCCTAGAATTTTTAATAAGAAAATACACTTAATTTTTTCCAGTAGTTCTTGCAATGGTACAGAGAGACACCATTCAGAGAAGAATTCCTTACCTAAGTTCTAGTTAAAATTTATTTGTGACTAAGATAAGTAGAAGCAAACAGCCTAATTTTTTTCATAAACATCTGAATTACAACTCATGTACTAGTAGGATTGCAATTCTGAGAGGAAACACACCCAGGGAAACCATTTTATAACATCCTTCATGTATATCTCATTCTAGCTGAGTAAATTTCCACATTTCATTAAGTCTTTCCAGATAAACACATTAGGTCTCTTTTATCAACATTTCAAATTTGTCAACTACTTCTATTAATTTTTCAATACTCAAAGACCTTTCATAATAATCACTTTTAAAATATGACTTTCTTCGCCACTCCAAGATTTATATGGTATACATTAGAATTACTAATAAAATAAAAATATTGTGCTTAAAATGAACATTATTTAAATCTGAGTTTTAACAGCAATTTAAAAATAGCATAGTGCAACTTAAAATATTAATTAACTTACAGAGGGGTAGTCTGAAAAAAGGTTTGCCTTATATTAAAATCTGAAAACAAACAAGTAATTAGTTTCTGAATACTGGTTTAAGAGTTGGGTAACTTAGAGGATTTTGAACTTTAAAAAAAGTTGTCTACTACAAGTAATTTTCCATCCTTTTTTAAAAAGCAATGAATATTTTTATGATGTCGGTAGGAGACTATGTGAGCATATTTCTTAGTGTATCTGTGTACGGCGTACCATCAGGAGATATTAAGAGTAGGAGAATAGCTGAAAACTCCAGTAAGTCTGATATTTGTATACATTGAGTTTGCATATTTTCCAAATAAAAAATATCTTTCATGTCACATTTTTCCATAAACTGCCTTTACCATGAAAGATGGTGGTCAGAAACATCCTTCCTTAATATAAAAATATTGCCAGAAAAAGTTCACATGTTGATTTGAGCTTTTTTTTCCAGGTCAGGATTTTTAATGCAACGGTTCAAATAGTTACAGAAGTATTTCAATTATTGAAACATACATATGTGCATATATACGCACATTTATAATCATATAATTTTTTAGGCTGGCAAGATTTCTAGAAATTATCTAGTGTATCCCTCTGCTTATAGCAGAGATTACTTTGATGTTAGAAATGTGCAAAACAAATTTCTACATCTATTCTTGATTCTGAATGATCCCTTTTTTTAAGAGTTTTTCTATGTCTATCTTTAAAGAGGTTAGAGTTAAGAGTCCTGGCTGTGTGAAGAATAGAACATTAAATAAAATTCACATAGACATTTGACTACTATATTCTAAAAGCATATAATCAAATGTGTATTTATTTTCAGGTTTGATTTACTTTTATAATATTCTTTATGTAAAAACAGACTACAAAAACTCTCTCCTCTATCCACTCCTTTTCTTACTCCCACTGATGTTATGTATATCCACTCATTTTAAAGTTCTGGCTGTGTGATTCATTCCACCATGTTGCAGTAATTGTTACGTTTTCACACTTTTCCTTCAGCATTTACGATTCAATTTCATCCATTTAGTAATCATGCTCTCAGACAATAGGAAACTATAGGTAAAGAAAATCTGCCTCAAAAGAATTTAGAGCTTAGCAATGGACTTCCTGCAGCTGTTGCTGAATCCTTCAGAATCTGTTTTCATTTTTTTTTTTTAAAAAAGGAAGTTCCCACAATAACGAATTTTAGGAAAAGATTTCACTGTGTTCTAAATATTTCTGTGTTCAAAAATATTTAGAAGTATTTGGAAGAAAATTAGAGGGTAAGTTCTTCACATTCATCTTATTGCATTGTTAAAGATATCATTGTAATTACCCACACTGTTAATCAGAATTGCTGATTGTCATAGCAGAACTAATGCGCTATGACACTTATCCTCTGTGACTAACCATATCTGCCACCTCTGAGACCCCATTCATTTGAAAATTTTTCTTTAGCATAATAGAAGCTTTGACTACACAGGGATACAACATTTTAGTTTTGAAGATTTGCCTTTTCTTAAAGAAAATATAACAACAGAAGAATGTCAAGTTTAGTCATCTGAAAACTGGTAGACTTTACTAGAAAACTGTTCAGCAGTGAAGATTGCTCAGCTTAACATATTTTACTATCTAGCCTGCAACTTAATACAGTCTGAGCATGGAAAAAGAAGTGGAAAAATGTAAGTGAAATTTTCATGGAACTTCCAAAGCAATGAAGAAAAAGATTTACTTATATATTTTTTCAATATGTTTTAATTCATTTAAAGGAACCTGACCATCAATTATCTCCTATTTTTCTTTAACTCTATACCCAGTCTGTGTTTAAAAGTGCTTATACAACCATAAAGACTCTTGTGGGTCAGGAGACATGAACAGACCCAAAGCAGAAAGCAGGAAGAAAAGTTCCAGACCTTTCCATATGTTCCTTTCCCCACTTGAGGTTCACTAGTAATTTGAACTGTAATCTGAGTTTGAAAGCTCATTCTTAAGCAATGACAACTAGGGAACAAAGTATAGGGAGGACAAGGAGACTATTATAGGAACACAGTGAGGTATCACTGTTGAGTGCAGGGACAGGAGGTAGCTGAGATGAAGTAGGATGTAACAGGTCAGGTCCTGCCTTTTGCAGTGATAGGTGGATCTGTGACATTTTATCTTATGAGAGACCCAGATAATCATTTACATAAGAAGTTCTTAGGCTGTTTGGCTTGTCAGATGCACAACTTCGAAAGAAACTGAAAAAAAATGAAGCAGCACTAAAAATAATTTCTTCCTAGCTTACTTTTTTAGTACAAGTCGTCTTGTCAATATTCTTACTCTTTCTGATCATTCACACTTACTGAAGCAAAATGATTCCAGAAGACCAACTGCTTCATAGAGACAGTATAGCAATGTAATGTCTCACTGGATTTCTATAGGACCTGTGCATTAATCTTCTAATATGACATGATTTTTTCCTGTTTGTCCTCTGTACTTTCTGTACTTTCAATTGATGGCTCTTCTAGCCAATGGCACTATGATAAAATGTGGAGTTCTTCAGGTTGAAAGGTGTAATTTTACCATAAACAGGGCTAAACATATGTTTTTCAAATGTCAGTGTTTGGAAAACTATTTATAAGCAGTGAGTTAAAGTACTGGATATATATATTTTTTCTTCTTTCTCATTAACCTGCACTGCATCTTTTCAACCAATGTATTTGTAATTATTACTATTGTAACAGTAAATTTATCACATCAAAATTATAGTTAAAATTGTTGAAGAAGCGCACCACAACAGAAAACTTGCAAAGAAAATGATAAAATTATGTAGAAATGATGGAGAATGATAGCTGGCAATGATGTATTCTCTGTGGCCATAAGATCTGGAGCTGTTTCAGAAGTAAATGTAAACAAACAAAAGCATTAACATGGTGGGGCACCAGGACCCAGATCTAGAGCTATGCAAGAATAAAAATCAATAAAAGCATGCTATAAATGTAGCAAGAAATACAGGTCATGTTTAAAGAGCTAGAGTTCCAGTTTGAAGCTCTTGGAGAGGAAAACATTTGCTTGAGAGTGTTTAGCTCTGCCGTTGAGGACAATATATCCATACTATGTAGACATCTGCAGACTTACATGAAAGAGCAGCATCAGTAAATTTGCTTCCTTTCACATAATAAAAATGCCTTACCAGTAAAAAAAAAGTCAGTTTCTTGCTCTGTTAAACCACACAGCGAGTAATTAATTAATCTCTCTGTTAAAGAGTTATGAGAAGAGAGCAGCAAAGGTTAGTGACTAGCTGAAAAAGATGGTCATATCCTGATGATCAGAAACTTCCCAAATACCATAATATATTTCTCACTTTTTCTCGATTTCATGGTTTTATGATTTTCGGTTATTGGTATTCCACATCATAACATCATGTAGTGAATGTACCTGGTTCTCAGAAGAGAAGGACTACTACAGTCCCCACGGCACTTTGCTCCTCTGATACCATTTTCCAGCCGGAGGGAAAAGATAAAAGCTCGCAGTATAAAAACTTGCAGATCACAAGACCTCGACCCTTTTTCCGCCGTCTCTCGTCTTGGCAGCACCTCGCTCTCCAGCCGTCTTATCATCGGTAGTAGAGTAAGGCCTACCTTGATATTGGGACATTCTCTCTCTCTGTATTGGATTTATCAGCTTAAATTGTAATTATATTGTATTATAGTGTATTGTTTTGCATTCCGATATTTTATTTAGTAAATTAGTTTGTTTCTCCTCAGATTGTTGCCGCTGTTCTTTGCTCTCAGGGCCATCTCCCTACCCTTTTTTCCCTTTCCCCTTTTCCCGGGACGTGGGCCCGTGGGTCCCCCGTCCCCTTCGTCACGGAATCGGGCCTAACGCCCATAAACCGTTGACACTCGACCATCTGAAAATTTGGTAATTAATCCCAGCTTTGTCACCTAGACTCTTAGTATTCCCAAGAAAGATAGTTCATAAGTGTCAATAATGGATGAAATGAATCAGCTTTGAGAGCTGATCAACACTCACTTGACAGTACAGACAGTTCAAATTTTGACATGGCTAAATGTAGATCAGATTGGGTTCATGTGGGAAACATGCTGAATGTTTCCAGAACGTTCTCTGCTTGTATGTGGTGACCCCATGCATCTATTCTATCAAATGTATTTGCTTTTCAAAATGACATACAAATTTCATGGTTACATGAAAATCACTTGTTGGAAATGGTACATAGCCAATGTTAATTTCCCAGCTGTTTGGATAGGATCACTTGGAATAAATCAAAGCCATGTTAGAGACTAGGTTAAATATTTAACAGTGTCAGCCTTGTACCACTGCATGGGAATCTTGTCTGGCACTTTGCATGCAGTTTTAGAGAGCAAAAGCAGCCCATACATTTGTTTTCTTAATCTGCATAGGTCACTTTAAAATCTAGATAATTTTAATGAATGAACTTACAACTTCAATTTTTTACCTAAAAGCTATTCATCCATCGCTTTTACATTAATTGACACTAGGCAATGTAACGCTCTGCATAGCTAAGTGGCAAAAGACAGGCCTCCTGCTGAAACATTAAAAAGTTCCAGGTCTACTTTTAGCTAGTTAAATATCTAGCAGGTCACAGAATACTTAATCTAGCTAAACTAATGCCGCAAAGCAGTAGGTGGTAAATGGTAAAGGTTTAGATCCAGCTCGCTATTATAAAATTATCTCTACAGTCTGTGTATCTTCTGGTTAAAAATAATAAAATTAGAATCTAAATTAGCATCTTATTTCAAAGTAGTCATAGAAATATGCAGAGTTAGAAATACACCTCTTGGATGCTTTTCATGCAAGTGTCAGATTTACATAAACTTATTTAAAGTTGAGATAAACAATATTGGAAAAATGTAGCTAGCAAAGCATTATTGTCACACTGGAAAAGCTCCAGTTGCTAAATCTCCCATTCCATTTTTAGTTTACATTGTTTACATTGCCACAGAGTGAGCCTTAGCATAAACCCCAAAGATTTATCTTGAATTTTTATGCAGTATAGAATGTCATATTTCACAAAGTTGTATTCATGTGCATTATATCATCGTAACAAAGATGTACAAAGGCAATCTTGATCAGAGTTTTCTTCAGAGAAGGCAAATATTCATTTTTATTTTCTGATAAATGTCAAATAATAAGTGTATAAGTGGTGACTATAATTAACAGTAAAGATAAGGTGTAGTAAGTCTAACTGTGTAGGATGACCAGTAATAATCCCATTTCTGTGTCTTTCCTGCAAAATTACAGTTTTGCATTTTAGGAACCAAAAATTTCACATTTTCTGTTGCTTTCATGCACCATGGTAATCAAGGTGAATACCAAGACAGGGAAAAGGCTATGCAGATAGTCTCTGTATTTTTCCATGACAATGACATATTACTATGCAAACCAAGACATTTCTTGGAATATGTTCCTTTTTCTCTTTGTCACTGCCTCATCTACATCTTCCGTCTTGTCTACATAAAACCAAAGCAGTGCAAGAAGTTTTTCCAGTCATTGAACTGATTTTCATTTTCTCTTCCAATATAATGCAATAAGTTCATGAGCAACAAAATATACTTGTACAATTAACAGCATGTAAAAACTCAGTATATGTAAAAGCATAATTTCTCAGACATCCCCAACATAGGTACGTTTACATAGAAATATTAATTGATACTTATTATTTCCTGTGGATATATATATATCCATATATTCATATGGATGAATATGTGGGTTTTTTTGTATCTATCTGGTAGATTTCATTTGATGTGGTAAAAATATATTTATTTTATTTACTTTATTTTCTTTTGATATGAGAAAGATTATTCATATTTACACGTATTTCTTCCTCTTCTGTACCCCTTACTGCAATCTTCATTACATATATTTCCAAATGATATACTTATTTTTTAATGCAAAAACCATTTAAGCATTATCAAATAGTTCTTTATAGCTTAGATTATTTATTACAAACTAGTTTAGATAATTCAAACAAAAAAAAAAAGTAAGAACAAAACCAAAAAATCTAGCTAAAACAAAATTAATTGCCCAAGGTAACCCAAGTATATGTACTGCATTACTACTTATAAACCCAATGATACAGAAAAATCAATACATCATGCTTTCAAAATACTATTTTTACATTTGTGCATAGTTTTTATATTATTTAATTATCTTCAAAGAACCTTTCTGTGTTAGGAAGAAATATATAAAACTATTTCATCAATAATATATTTTCCTTTGATGTTATCATAACCCTTTGCTTTTATCAGGGTATGAAATGTTTATGGTTAAACAAAGCTTTCTGAATGTTTATTTAATTTATCAGCTTACTGCAGGTGGTTACTTTTCAGAAAATAAACTGAAGATCTGGGCTCCTATCCAGGACAGCCCATGAGCACATGCCTAATTTTAAGCACAGTTTATTGTTTTGGGTTTTTTTTGATGGATCTAAACTTATAATGGCATGAGATCCCAGTTCTGTTCTTTTTCTTTTGTCCTGTCTTTTTCTTCTTTTCTTATTACTTAGGAAACCAAAATTGTCTTAATTGTGATGTAGTACAAAATTCTGTGGAGGAATGTAAAAGTTTTTCCTGTTCACACTATGAACTGTGCAGACACCTGGAAATTTCATCTTCAGTTCTCTACACATCAGCTTGTCACCATTTTTCAACAGTTAGTTTATACCATAATGACACCATAAGTGGGAGCCTAAGTCGCTGTTTCACTGCTGCTGAAGTAATCAACATACACCTGTTTTCCGCTGGAAAAATCACAGCAGTTGATGTGGTGGCTTATTAACCTGCAAGATGGTGATAAACTAGCATGATGTAAACATTTGAGTTTGTCAGACTTTCTCTTACTGTTTGCAAATTGAACAAGAATAGCACAACACTGGTGCAGGCATTTCTTTCACATGACAGAAAATAATGTCACTAGTTAAAAATTATAAACATGTCTAGTAACGGCAGAGAAATCTCACTGTTTCTTTCACTCAGAAAACTAGAAACATTGTTTAAAACTATAATGTGAATAATCATGTATTTCCAAAACACAAGAACATCTGAAGTCATCAAAAATCTAAATTAGACGTGTCCAGGCATCTACATAAGTGCACTAGAATTGCAGCAGAAACTTCCTCCTTATGGTCCACAGCTCATGTGCAAAACACAGTACATTATTCAGACTAAAGTTTTAAGTTTGAAAAAACAAAAATAAAAGGAATGAGAAATGCTTCAAAAGGAACTATTCCCTGAAAAAAGATATAACTGTTGCCATTGTTTAAATATATATGAACTTGGAGACTACATTAATTGAAATACTCCAAAGAATTCTAGGAATTAGAGTACCCACCCACAAAAGGGAGACAAAAGATATTTCAGGATTTAACCTATGGGAAATACTTCCTTGACTTCAGCACTGATGATGTAAGAATCATGCCCCATCTTAAAAGATTCTTCATAGTCTATAAGATGGTGTCTAACATCCTATCTCTAGTTATGACCAATCTCTAATGTTTTATGAGATCTTATCATCGCAAGCTACAAAGTGGAGATAGGCATCAAAAGGAGAAAAAAATACTGAACCCAGTAGATGTCTTACCAAAGCATTAAATCTTCAAATTAATGCATTATCTGACATAGAGCATCTTATGAAATAAACAGAGACAGATGACTCTTTTAACCCTTCTTGACTGGGGAAAACTTTAATGTCTGATATTATCATGCTCCCTAACGTATCCTACAGTTTTTTAAACATGCTTATTTAAAAAAAAAAAAAAAGGCTTAGGTTCTGTTTCTATAGCAATCCAATACCACGAATTGATCAAAATATTTTTTCTGTACATTTGACATCTTCTTATAACTAAAATCTCTCTCACTTCCTCATTTCAAACACAGTATCCAAGACACTCCTCTAGCAAGTCAACTGCAGCGGTCCTGCTAGTCTGATCAGTGCTCTGGACATTGTCTTGTGCTCTTCTAACTTCACTAAACAAGCTCACTTTCAGAAATTCCCTCTTTTAGCCTAAATATGGAATGTAACCAGTCACACTTGATAACAATAATATTATATTGAAAATAATAAAGAATTCCTAAAACATCTTTCAAGCTGCTGGGACAAACATAAAAAAAAACAAAAACAAAAAAAAAACAACAAAAAACAACAACAAAAAAAGAAATACCAGATACAGCTTTGCTAGTGAACTCCTTTGTCCTACTTTCTAATACCATTTTCCTATGGTCCGCTGTTGCTTTTAGCTCAGTTAAATCAGCAAACCCAAGTTTTTTTTTTACTTATCTTGCTCCTTGTGTGATTCTCTGGTAAATAAGCCTCATGCCATTTAAAAATATGACAAGTAACTATTTAGCCTCCCTGTATCAGTAATCATCACAATATGTTAATGTTTCACAAATATTAATTAGAATCTTCCTGTCATCTTAGTAAAAGGAAGGGATAGAAACCTTGTTAAATTAAACTGATATAGGAATTATAAAGAAGCATGGTGGATGAAAAACTGAATATGAGCCAGTGGTGTGTGCTTGCAGCCCAGAAAGTCAAACACATCCTGGGCTGCATCAGAAATGTAGCCAGCAGATCAAGGGAGGTGATTTCCCCCTCTACTCTGTTCTCATTAGATCCCACCATGTTAAGCATGCAGAAAAAAATGAAAAAGTTATTAATAATGACCATTAAAAAAAAAATTAGCTTTCAATGATTTAATATACCACCACAGATGTTTTGTGGCAGAAGAACAGGGTTAATTCGTCAGAACAGTATTTGTTCACCTTTACCATCCTCTGCCTACTTATTCAGTATATACCTTTCAATTTTGAAGAAAAAGCAGATTGGGTGATAAAAGTGACATGCTTTCTTTCCCTAGTACTGAGTCATTCCATCAGCTTGCCATCCTCTCATTGCAGGGAGTGTGACATAATTGTCATATCACATATACTCCAATAAAGTCTGTCTTCTACCTATTTCTTCCATCCTTTACCAGTCTGTCTTGAACTGCTGGCTACTTATCTGAGTCTTGTTTTTATAATCCAGCAAATCTTGATCTCATTCTTCTCAAATTTCTCACTTCAGTCTAGGGATCCTTGCTCAGTCCCCACTAATGTCACAGCATAATAATCTCCAATCCTATTATTTTTCTCTGAGGATCTCCCTTTTGGATCTTTCTTTCCTACTAAAGCACCTTCCTCTTTCTTACTGTGAGGACAGTATATAAGCAAAGAAGAGACAGGGTGTCATTCCCAGCTGTGGAGGGGCACAGAAAACACTTGGCCACAGCTTAATATAAGCATAGCATACAGACTGTTTTGCAATTTTGGTCACTGAAGTCTACAAAGCCTTAACCTCTTGTGTGAGACCTTATTTTTTTCATAAGATTTTTTTTCCATTACAGAATGGAGATTCTGAAGAAGAAAGCATAGTTCTTGTACATATGCCAACTTCTTCATTTATTCAAGTCTTGATCAAGAGATTTTCAGAATTTCTATTGTGAAATTCAACATGATCTCCATATTTATGGAGTAACATATGTCTTGTTTTAAAGAGTATCAAAAATCCATCTGAACTGATGCGGATAGCTTTCACAAACAAACAATCTTTCATAAAGTTTAGAACAAGATTAAAAGTGACTGAAAACAGGGTCAGATAGCTTTAAAAGTAGCATCCCCACTGACTTCAACCATAATTATAATTCAACTAAAAATATTTATTTTAATTCTCTCTTTTCCAACAGTATTGATCTTGTTAGCCTCATGTTATAGATTCATGTGATCCAGAAGAAAACACAGGGAAAAGAAAACGCAAAAGAAAAGGACAGATATGAAGGCTCCTGGGAACAAAGCACAACTAGTCTGGAGTACTTGCCTGACAATTCAAAAAAGTCTTCCAACTTAAAAGAAATTCTGAGTCACCAAATACTTGTTTTACCTAAGTATGTTTAGAACAATAGGTCAGTTGTCATCCATGTTCCTAACTCAGTCAAGTTGCTTAAAGTTCAGCCTCATGCATTAACGTGCTAGAAGTCACCAGACCTTTTTAGATTTCCCCTACAAAGTCAAGGCTTGCATAATTTCTAGAGCCTGCAGTTTGAATGAAAAGCATTACTGCTCATTTATTTTTCAGTAAGACTTGTGAAATAATACTCGTCTGTATCTCCAGTGGAATAAAAAACAACCTATAGCAATACGAAAGGAGATCATAAGAAATAATAACAAAGGTAATGTTTTAAATATAGTGCCATCGATGTTTTCTACTGACTAACATAGGTAAGTCAATAAACAAAATTCTGGTTTTGAATGTACTGCAGGAAAGCATAACACTTCTTGTGCTTTATGCTGTTGTTGGCCTTGCAGTATGTATGTCTTGTGAATTTAGTTCTTAGTCCCTACTGTATGCACTGTCATATAGCCCTTTTTTTCTTTCTTCCCCTGAGATAGTCATAACTTCATTTTTTTAAATGATGTGCGGTGATTTAAAAGCTTTCCTAAAAATGTATATATTTGATTAGATTTAATTAATTCAAACCATTTCTATTATTCTGATAACTTTCTTAAAGCGAATAGAGTAATACAGTCAGTATTAAAGTTCCAGGTTTTCAGAAATTGACTAACATATCTGCTCATTTGAAATGTATCATCTTAATACATATTTACTCAAGCCAACAGGCATTAAATTACTCCTGATTTAGTATTAAAAAAAAAATGTTTCAAGGGGGTATTTTTACTGTAACCAAAAAGCATTAGCTCTGGTTTTCATTCCTGAAATAAGCAGATCTATAAGACTTAACAAAAGTGTGAGAAAACAGAATGGATAAATTAAAGAAACAAGACATTGTATATTTTCCTAATATTTTCCTAAATGTAATAAATAATTAGCACTCCTTTCAATTATTTATCTCATCTGTTACTGACTCTAAGGACAATTGGGCCCAAAGTCTATATTTATGGAAGCTGGAAGCTGGCATTTCATTTGCAGCTATCAAATAGTACCATATATGCTGCCTTTTATAAGAGAGATAATGTTATATTTGGACACATTTGTTAAAATGTAAGATAAGTACAGTTTAATAAAGCATTCAACTAAAACTGGATTTAATATTCTCTTTTAATTCTATTCCATTCAAGATTTATGCCAGCTTCACCACTATTAGACTGTGAATCCTCCACATTTTGCACTATTCAGCTGTGTATTACAGTGTGTAGGATTCATCTCAATTATATTAACCCATCTAAAACTTAGGTATCGTCTAAAAGTGTCATCTGATCATGTAATCAACTAGTAATCCAGTCATTAAAGAGATATAAGAGATATAAACACCCCCAGAGACTGATTCATCTCACCCTCAGTTTACTATCGAAAATATAAAGGATTAATTGTTCTAGGGGATATTCCTACTGGTGGCAAGTTAAAATTCTTGCAGATAAAGTTTTTTGTTTGATTGGTTTGTTTTCCCTTTTCAGCACGCCCTGACATTATTGCTGCCACAGGTGGTCAGAGGAAGCTTTTGCACATTAGTATCATCTATGTTCCCCCTCTTCCCACTGGAGCCAGGACCATGCAGGTTTAATTCTCTGTGATGGTCAGTGACAGCTTGTGAAATGCCATAGTAGCTAACTGACTAGAGTCATATTCTAAGTTCTATTCTTTTAATATAAAATGTGTAATTTTAAATTATTTCTTATCAATTCAATCTCTTTTATTTTTATAGGCAAATGGGATAACCTATCAACAGTTTTTAATGTTGACATTCACAAGGAATCACAGAATCACAGGGGTTGGAAGGGACCTCAAGAGACCATCGAGTCCAATCCCCCTGCTAAAGCAGGTACCCTACAATAGGTTGCACAGGTAGGTGTCCAGATGGGTCTTGAATATCTCCATAGAAGGAGACTCCACAACCTCTCTGAGCAACATGTTCCAGTGCTCCTGCACCCTTACCATAAATAAGTTAGATGTTAGAATGTTAGAACATTGGAATGTTAGAACAAGTTAGAATGGAGGTGAGTTGTTGATAACAGAGCAAAGAACAAAGGAACATCCAATTTAATTAGTTGGAAGCAATATTACAAATATAAATGAAATTCTTACCACTTCACGTTTTTATTCATACATCCCACCAAAACTTTTAGGTAGAATCATAGAATCATAGAATCATAGAATGGCTTGGGTTGAAAAGGACCTCAAAGATCATCGAGTCTCAACCCCCCTGCCAAGTGCAGGGTCGCCAACCACTAGACCAGGCTGCCCAGAGCCACGTCCAGTCTGGCCTTGAATGCCTCCAGGGACGGGGCATCCACAACCTCCCTGGGCAACCTGTTCCAGTGCGTCACCACCCTCTGTGTGAAAAACTTCCTCCTAATATCTAACCTAAATCTCCCCTGTCTCAGCTTAAAACCATTCCCCCTTGTCCTATCACTATCCACCCTCACAAACAGTCGGTCCCCCTCCTGTTTATACGCTCCCTTCAAGTATTGGAAGGCCACAATGAGGTCTCCCCGGAGCCTTCTCTTCTCCAAACTGAACAAGCCCAGTTCCCTCAACCTTTCCTCATAGGAGAGGTGCTCCAGCCCTCTGATCATCTTGGTCGCCCTCCTCTGCACTCGTTCCAACAGCTCCATGTCCTTCTTGTGCTGGGGGCCCCAGGCCTGGACACAGTACTCCAGATGGGGCCTCACGAGAGCCGAGTAGAGGGGGACCACCACCTCCCTCTCCCTGCTGACCACTCCTCTTTTAATGCAGCCCAGAACATAGTTGGCCCTCCGGGCTGCCAGCGCACACTGCTGGCTCATGTCCAGCCTCTCGTCCACCAGGACCCCCAAGTCCCTCTCCGCAGGGCTGCTTTCAAGTACCTCTTCCCCCAGGTTGTATAAATACCTGGGATTGCCCCGACCCAAGTGCAGCACCCTGCACTTGGCCTTGTTAAACCTCATTAGGTTCTCATGGGCCCACTTGTCCAGCCTGTCCAGGTCCCTCTGGATGGCTTCCCTTCCTTCCAATGTATCGACTGCACCGCTCAGCTTGGTGTCATCTGCAAACTTGCTGAGGGTACACTCGATTCCATCATCTATGTCATTGATAAAGACATTGAAGAGCACCGGTCCCAGGACTGAGCCTTGGGGGACACCACTCGTGACTGGCCTCCACCCTGACATAGAACCATTGATCACAACCCTTTGGCTGCAACCAGCCAACCAGTTCTTAACCCACCAAGCAGTCCATCCTTCAAATCCATACCTCTCTAATTTGGAGAGAAGGATGTGATGAGGGACCCTGTCAAAGGCTTTGGAGAAGTCCAAGTAGATGACATCCATCGCCCTCCTCCCATCCACCGATGCTGTCACTTCATCGTAGAAGGCCACCAGATTGGTCAGACAAGATCTGCCCTTGGTGAAGCCATGCTGGCTGTCTCGGATCACCGCCTTGTCATGCATGTGCCTTAACATGTCTTCTAGGAGGATCTGCTCCATGGTCTTCCCAGGCACAGAGGTGAGACTCACCGGTCTGTAGTTCTCCAGGTCATCCTTTCTCCCTTTCTTAAAAATGGGAGTGATGTTTCCCTTTCTCCAGTCACCGGGGACTTCACCGGACAGCCATGATTTTTCAAATATGATGGAGAGTGGCTCGGCAACCACATCAGCCATCTCTCTCAGAACCCTAGGATGGATGTCATCCGGCCCCATGGACTTCCACACATTCAGTTTCAAGAGGAGGTCTCGAACTTGTTCCACTGTTACAGTGGGACAAAATCCGCTCCTCTCACCCACACCTCGAGGTTCAGGGTCCCGGCAGACACGGGGAGCCTGACCACCAGTGAAGACTGAGGCAAAGAACTTATTGAGCACCTCAGCTTTTTCCACGTCTGAGAAAGCCAATTCTCCATCCTCATTTACCAGAGGGGGAACACTCTCCTTGACCTGTCTCCTCCTGCCTATGTACCTGTAGAACCCCTTCTTGTTATTTTTCACATCCCTAGCCAAGTTCAGCTCTACCTGCGCCTTGGCTTTTCTGATCCTATCTCTACACATGCGGACAACAGCCCTATATTCCTCACAGGATACATAACCCTGCTTCCACTTCACATACATTTCTCTCTTTTCCCTCAGTTTAAGCTGCAGGTCCTCGCTCAGCCATGCCGGTCGCCCGCCTCCTCTGCTCGTTTTCTTTTGCTGGGGAACAGAGAGCTCTTGCGCTCTCAGGAGGGTGTCCTTAAAGAGCTGCCAGCTCTGCTCTGTTCCTACGCCCTTAAGGACAGTTTCCCAGGGGATCCCACCCAGCAGTTCCTTGAGCAGCCGGAATTTCGCTCTCCTGAAGTTCAGTGTCCTGACTTTACTCTTTGCCAGGCCTGCATTCCTCCAGATCACAAACTCCACCAGGGCATGATCACTACAGCCCAGGCTGCCTCCAATCTTAACCCCTCTAATGCTCTCCTCCACGTTGGTGAGCACCAGGTCCAGTAAGGCTTCACCTCGGGTCGGTCCATCTAATACCTGGACAAGGAAGTTATCGTCAACAGACTCCAGGAATCTGCTGGACTGTCTGCCGCCCGCCTTGCCGCTATCCCAGCAGATATCCGGGTGGTTAAAATCCCCCATCAGGACAAGAGCCCGCGAACGCGACACCTCCTGCAGCTGGAGCAAGAAGGCCTCGTCCGTATCAATAGAAACAAATACAAGTCAGAGAATTACAGAACGAAATTTTAAAAGGCTTAATTGTTTCCAATTTATAAGCAAAGCACAGGATCATCTAGGTTGGAAAAGACCTTCAAGATCAAGTCCAGCCATTAGCTTTATCTACAGAGTCCATCACTAGACCTTAGTGACTTGGTGTCATCTGCAAACTTACTGCGGCTGCACTCAGTGCCCTTATCCAGGTTGTAGACCCTGTTTTTATATACCTAAATATGAATATTTTAACTGATTATTGAAAGCCTGATTATCTGCAAAGAACATAGCGGGAACTCCTAGAAGAACAATGCTGTGAGTAGTTCTTTATTTCCACGGTACAAATTCTTCGTTATATACAACTAGTAGTGCAAGCATAAAAAGCTGCAAGTTGGATAGGCATTTTAATTAAGTAAATTAAATTCATAATCTTTTTCAGTATATATTAAGCATGTCTGATGAACTTTTAAAGGACTTCCAGAGATCAATCGTCTGAGATGTTTATCTAGCTCAGCCTGTGCAGAACCATTCATAACCATTCTGCAATGCCTTGCACAGAACAGTGTGCCTTTGGATGTTTTACTCAGAAGTGCTCAGAAAATGCAGTTTATCATCTTTCCAAAATCTTTCCTATTTCACCTCCTTCCTGGAGATTATTTAAACTTTTTTTTCTGCATATTCATTTCCTTAAGTATTTCCAATTTCTTCATGGGCTACCAACTTTCCTGAACGAAATGTTCTTCTATTTCTTTGTCAAACTTTCTACTAATCCCCTGGTCCCTACTTGAAAAAGATAGCTCTCTAACCAGCCTTGAATTGATTCTTTTTTTTTCCATTTTGTCATTTAATAGCAGCTGAGTTAAATTTTTTATTCTCTGGATCTCTCATCTATTTTTCTTTGATTGTATTAAAGGCATAACCTGATATGAGGAACAGCCAAGGCTCATCATAAAGTGTCAGCTATTGTTTTTAGCTAAAAAAGAATAAAAGGAAGACATAGAACAAAGCTTTGTCTTTCCTAGACAGGGACATGGGGGAGAAGTATACATGCCTAATCTTAGACTTTGGAATCATATCACAAGACTTCTGCTCTGCTTTTAAAAATGTAACTTACTTAAACAATGACTCAAGTATGGAAGTCACAATTCTAAGAGTGGTGCTGGAGAAAAAAAAAGGAATAAGAAAAATACTTATATTAATTCTCTGAATTACTTTATATTATTTTATGTTTGTATGCAGTTAAGAAAGCTAAAAAAACCCTTACAGAAAACATTTATGCCTTTCTATATTCTCATTCATAAAGCAAAAATAAGCCTAAGTCTCCCTCTTCTCATTCTAGTCTCATTAGGAACATTTTTTTACTTTGAAGCAAACATCCTTGTCTGGCTTTTTCAGTTAATGTCATGAACTATACAATTGATTGGTTAGGCAGTAACTGAGCTGAAGTCTGCTAAACTGAGCCAGTTATGAAATGTTCCAAAGGAATTTCCCCTTTTTCCAAAGTAATAATGTTGTAACAAACTGATTAACAAAACTCCTATCTAATGATGATATTACTGAGAGTCCATAAACTTTTATATTTTTTGCTTCTGATCACCTAACATTTAGCCCTTTGACCACGTCTACTATCTTCTCAAAAGAGAGAGGTTCATCGCACCTTTAATGTTATGCCTGTATCCATTTGCTAATGGTACTACCTGAAATGTTATAACTTTTCTTGTTTAAAAAAAAAAAAAAAGAAGGAAAGAAAAAAAAATAGTTACCCTTATTTAATGTGGGAAAAAAAGCATTTAAGTCTGGAAAATTATACTATTTATTAACCACTCTGCTTCTTAAGCACCTAGCTGAGGAATATCAGTTCTAAGTCAATATCAACTTCAAATGGTTCAAGTCAATAACCAGCTTCTAGGAACACCCTTCAGCTTTTCCAAAATTCTGATGTAAGTTTCCTAAAAATTACTTTTTAAAATTGATTCCAGACTTCTTTATAGATCTGGTTCACTTTTCAGATTGAAATCCACACTGTTACAGTTTATGAATCAAGAATGAACAGATCCAAAATTTAGATCCGCCTATAAGAGCTTCTTCAAGAAAGTAAAGGATGACTTTTTAGTCTAGAATCTAAAGCAAATATGGAAAAAGTAACAGTGGACTTTAGTCCCTGCTCTAAGGACTAGTCAAGAACCTTATGTAATTACTGAAAAAATAACAGTACAGGAGTGAATTAACTCTCAGCAGCTCATGAAAAGAAGAAGAAAGTACTTGAAATGGCTTTTGGAGTAAAATGGATCCTAAACACTGTATTGTGAAAATATCACTTTTGAATGGTAGATCGTTCTAGGAGCAACTGTTAGACCAAGTTGCTCTCAAGTTACATTTTCCCCAAAGTCTAGATCAACATTCTGAAGACTGAAATATACATGGTTAGGAATGAAAAAGCACCTGAATAGCTTAGCTGTAAAGATAGCAGCGTACTGTTCACCTGAAAATGTCAAATTATTACTCTGTTATCTGCCTGAATACTGAGACAGCACCATAACAAGCTAAGTCCTTTCATTAATACATTACAGTAACAAAATTTTAGTATATATTAACTTCCCTATCAACTACTGATTTAATGGAATAGCTGCACAGCAAACCCATATAATTAACAATGACAAGCCTCTTACTTCTGTTTCAGGTTCTTTCTCACAACATTTGGAAAGTCTCGGTGATAGATTTCTGTATCTAAAATTATACCAGTTTCCCTCTTTTTTAATGTATTTGTGGTAGGTTCACCAAGTCTGTTCTAGGAACTCCTAATCTTCTCCCTATTTCATGTAGCAAACTAAGCTTTTGTTCTTATATAGAAAAGGCCAGAAACTCTCAGCTGGGACTAACAAAGAAAGGTTTAGCTGCAGGGTACCTGGACAATCAATTGTTGCTTAATTAGGTTTGTAATTACTAGTGACTGTCTCATTATAAAAAGCAAATTGTATTGATGTGCCACTTGAACTTATCCCTGTAGCATTACTGTGTGGTCATAAATATCAGTAATTCAAGCTGCATGTCAGTACTAATGTTTGGTTAGATCCAGAAAGCAATTCTAAAGATGGGATTTAAGTGGCAGAACAGGACAAATGTTATCTTATTCTGGGTGGGCAAAAGAATTTCAGATTTTTAATCTGGCAACCTTGAACTGGATTCCCATGTAGTTCAGATGTAGTCAAGCCAACACACAATAAAAAGTAGAGTTCTGACAGAATGATAGCTAAGAAACTCACAAAATGAGCAAAACAGTGATCATATGCAGACATAGGTGACAAAGCAATACAGTTCCTGACTCAGCCAGGCCAAGAATCTGAAATGTATCATAATTAAAGTTAGACTGAGCTAAACACCTTACCTCCATTTAGCAGTCATAAGAGAGACAGGGATGTCTCCAAAAGGAATTAATTCACCTCATATGAGATTACTATTTGAAATATGTACATTATATGCTTCAGAATATGTTTATTTTTCTTCCTCTAGAAGGCTGGAGTGATTAATTCAGATTCTGTTGTCTCTCTTTTATGTACCTAAAGGTATGTGAGAATAATCCTGTTCCAAGTGTTCCTTACACTAAATTCCTTCTGTGATCTGATTAGGCATTCCTTCTCAGAGCATGCTTAATTGATGCTGGCTGCTTTAAGCCCAATATAACTGAGTCTAACTCATGTTTTATCCAATGTCTTAATGACTAAAACAAGGTATGGTGCCTGATACCAATTCACTACTCAGCCTAAAATTTCTCACTTTTCATGATGCTACTTTGACCATATTTCTGTGGACTATACAGAGATGAGAAATTCACATCAGAGATGAATGTTGGAATGGCTGTGTGACCAGTTAAATTGCTCTGCTAAAACTCTCTCATGTTAGAGCAATTGCTTCCTCAGTTTAATATAAAAGCCAATGGACTAGAGTTTGAATATAAATTTTGATTTAACATGCAAAACCTAGGGACAAAAACAAGAAAATAATGTCATATCATTACAATCTTCACTACATGTAATACTTATGTAATGCAAATAAATAAAAAAAAAAGAAAAAGAAAAAGACACCAAGTAAACAGAATAATTTGACTAGAATTGAATAAGGTATTTCCTCTCTGCTATTCACTACATTGGCATATAGAGAACATTCGCTTTTTTCCTCACATTCAAAAAGAAACTGAATAAATACATGTGACATTGTGTAAGCAGAAGTGCGTAGGTGGAAGCAAACACATCTTACTGTTAAGAAAGTGAACCTTTTTAGTTGTCATCTATTTTTGGCCAGCTCATAGTGATCATTCCTGAAAGTAAAAATTTATAAACAAATGCAAAAAATATTTGTAATGAATGTACATTCTTGAACTTCAGACTACCATTCGTTGCATAATTTTTCGTCTGCATTTTACTTAGGGTTCTGCCGAACAAAGGAGTCTCAAATGACTGGTTAAACACGATTTTGTTCTGTTGGTTGTCACAGTAAGGGAGAAAGGATCCAATGCAACAAATATTGTTGTACGTTCTGTAAATACACTGTAATTATGTAATTATGTGCATGACTGAAAAACAGAAACCTGTCTGGAATTAGACATAGACTTCTTTAGGGCAGCATGCTACACTTCAAGATATTCTTAATTGCAAGGTGCTAGTAAAAAAAAAAGTTAACATAATTTGATAGAAAATGTAGTCTAATTCCTGTCTTCTTGGTTAAAATTATTTTCAAAACCAGGAAAGAAAACAAAGATGAAGTAAGAAAGACATTTTATAAACTGGATTGAAGACAAGAAACTTTTGAACATTTTATTTGTATTGCCAGAAGGATGACATGCTAGTAAGATTTGTACATGAGAACACAGAATATATAAGATACTGGGGGCAAGGGAGGGATTCAGGGATTGAAGGGGAAAGCCCAGGTTTCATCATAACTCAACAGTATGATGTTCCCTGTTTTCCTCTTGGGAGTTGCATATACGTTTTTGCTTGGTTATTTCTTTGTGTTTGTTTGGTATTTTTTGTTTTGGTTTTCTTTATGTATTTGTTTAAATTAATCTCTAGCCTCCTGGAGAGCTGCTACTTCATTTATCAGCCTTGGCCAGGGAGTTTAGCACCTGGCAGAATGGCCTGGCTGGGGCACTGTCTTGTGTGAAGACCAGATTTGAAGGAGCATCTCTGCATTTGGGCCACTAACTTCCAGTTTGGAATAATGAAGAAGGGCATCTGGAATTTGAAGAACATTTTAGTGTACAACACAGGTTTTCTCAAAACTTGAAAATGCATTTCACCTTCACTTTGTTGAAAGCATTAAATTCCCACTAGTTGTTGTTTCCCCATATTGGCAATGGGGTTTGGGGCTGTCCTATGTAAAAGAGGAATGATGAAAGATATAGCAGCTCATTCCTATCTGACATGTATTGTACATAATTTGTGGATTTTAAACACACATAAATTAAAACATATGTACATGTACAATTAAAAATGCCAGGTATATCTATCAGGTCTGAAGGTCAGCTTTAATTTTCATTACACATACTGAGTCTCAGAAGCTACTTGAGAGCAAAGAATTTCTCAAAATGATCACAGAATTATAGAAGGGTTTAGGTTGGAGGGGACCTTAAAGGTCATCTAGTTCTAATCCCCATGACATGGGCAGGTTTGCCAGCCACTGGATCAGGCTGCCAAGGACCCTATCCAGCCTGGCCTTGAATGCCTTCAGAGGTGGGCATCCACAACCTCTCTGGGCAGTAAAGAAGTACTGATTATCGAAGCTGAATATAGCCTTAATATAGCCCTAAAGAAACATCGCCCCCCCGCCCCACCACCTCCCGCCACCCCCCAGCTATTTTGTATATGCTCCTTTGTACTAGAAAAATTGGCTTCACCAAATAGCGTATAATTTTAAATGATGAAGCCCTTTTGCTCTATCTTGCAGTTAGAGGTACAACTTGAATACCCAGAAAATCAATATCTGCTTTGCTACATGTTTACAACCAAATAATTGAAATATCAGAAGGGCAGTGAGCTATGGAGCCTTTGTACAGAGGAAATAAGACATTCTAATGACAATTCTTTCAGTAGAAATGCAGCTCTTACTGTAATTGGTACAACTTTTGAAAGTACGTTTTTTAGCACTCTGCTAAGAATATAGGTGTATAAAATGAACCCCTGAGAACCCCAATGGCACTTTTGTGTCATCAGCATCTAAAGGAACTCCTCATTGTTCTCAGTATTACTGCTGTATGCAAGACATAGAAACTCCACTCAGAGAAGAATATTATACAGACTCAGCCCAAAGTGACAAGACTTGTGGACAAGTCTGAAGGCTATAAACGAGTTGCTTCTTTAAAGCTAGGAACAGTTTCAGCTGAACCCTGTCTCTTCTAAAAAATGAAAATAAAAAGAAACCATCTGTATAAGGGAAATACTTAATTCATGTTTTCACTTTTAGAGAAGAAAGGATTCTCCCTTATGATATAAAATCAGGAGAATCTGCAGGTGAAGAACAAGTCAAGGTTAATATAAATTATGTATCTGCTATTTAGTTGCAAGGCAGAGCAGAAAAAATCCTGACTTTCTTATCAAAGAATGACTGCAATATTATTTCAAAGGTATTCACTGTCATTGTAGGATCACAGTTCTATAACGGGAGTAAGCATGAAGGCTGAACAGTTTGCTTAATGAAGCACTAGCCTTTCATCCCTAGAACTATAATTTAAATTCATCTTTCAGTCCTAAATAGAATAAGTGGCTTCATCTTTGTCCCTCATAGACAGTAATTTGACATAGTTTAGAACAACCAACAGCTGTTTTGTCAGTGGAACACCAAACTTCAACTACCATGAAGGCTGAAATCTCACTTTTTAAGTAAATCACTTTTCAAAAATATGTTTGGTGTGCTTACAAATAAATAAATAAATAACAACAACAACAAATCATAAAAAAGTAGACTCTGCTATAATCTCCAGCTTTTCTCATGGTAACCACCTGTGCAATAGAAATTTTCTAACTTCATCTTCAGTATTAACCCCTCTAAAGTCCAGATTTTAACAGTGAACTTTGTGTTATATCTATTATTTTATACAAAATGCTAGTGAAAGCTCAATTCAGAAAGATTAGGGAGTATTTTACACATATTCCTACAACCTTCTCTTTCCTTCCTTCAAAACTTCATTTCTCTTTTTTATTTTTTTAAGAGAAAAAGTAGACATTGTTCACTCCCAGAGTCTCATTCTCCAACAATTTAAAATGGGTCAGTGGAGATCATGAACACTTAGGCTTGATCTACTTCATCCATTTCTTTTTCAATTTTTTGCTTCTCTTTCTAGAGATCTGTCTGCAATGGTTTATTCTAACTCTACCTTTTTTTCAGCTCCTAATCTTTTTTTCTTAAGTTTCCATAAGATTTCTTGTCTAGATCTGAAACTCTATTCATCTTATGCACACCACAGTAACACCTGCTTGAGTAAAGACCTAAAGAAAGGTGATATTTTAATAAGAAACTTTACAGAAGTCCTTGGAGCTATTTCTAAGTTATCTAATCTAGCAAATTGATTGCTTTTGTTGTTACTTTCAATAATATGAGTCATTTATATATTTGTAACTGATAGGGATGAATCTGAGAATGTTTGTAGATGTCAATTCAGTGATATAATTTTAATAGACATAATAAATATGTAAATTACTTTTTGTGTGTGGCTTTCCACACACAAACACTAACGGTTAGAGATCCTATAGCCAAATCTATCAGAGTTGATAGATTTGCACTGCAAAATCATCTAGTGACTCAGTGAGCTAAATTTAGCATGGGCAAAATTTCAATTTTCAGGATATAGGGTAGTTTCCTTTTGTTATCAGAGAATTTTCTGAGCATTTCAGCTTTCAGATAAAGAACTTTCTCTACAAGAAATGTTAATTGATTCTCACTGTGTGAAATGAGATTTAGAAACTTGTGCATTTTGTGTGTGTGTGTGCATACATATAAGGTCCACATTTCAGTCACATACATCTCCACTGACTTGGATTAAGGTCGGTTATATACATAATACTGCTTTGAAAACCTCTGTTTCTTCATGTCTGTCTTTGTAAAGATGAATTCATACTCCCCCACTCCCATGATTTAACAGGAAATTTTGTTTTTAGTGATTGTATCAGTTGTTCCTCATGCGTACTCTGCAGTCTGTACTTTCAGCTTGCTTCAGATGCTTCTGTTCCTTTCTGAGTAGAGAAAGTTAAGCTCTAGTGCATGTTTGTGAAGGCTTTACTAAGAGCAAATCCTGCCTTAGCAAAAGCAGCTTCAAAAGCATTGCATTTTGATTAATAGCAAATTTGTTCTAAATATTGTGTTAATATAAATAAAATTATAGTAATAAATTCATAAGTTATCCAAAGGTGACTAATTTTATTTAGCATTTTACTGGTACATTCACTAGAATATTCACTTTTTTTTTTTTTTTAACCTTAAGGAGCATTGTCTTCACTTTGTTGCTTAGATGCAATAGTAGAAATAGACAGTTGATTTCTGAATGGGTCACATCTTGTTTGCTTTGAAGGCACAACCTAAAAGCAATTTAAGAATGAAAGCTGGTAATTAATGTAGTTCTGAAAACAAGACAGTGCTTTTACCTAATGCTCAGAAAGTGTAGAGTACATTTATATGATTTATAATTAAACAACATCATGGGTGTATAGAAAAATGAGAAAATTATTCTCCCTCCTTCTCCAAATTATAATATCCCTATTGCTATGGACAGTAAAAACCAAACTGCACATTTTCTTTTAACCAATAAGGTTTTAGTTCTTTCTTATCTAACTTCAACATACTTTACTCACAGCTATCTTCAAGCAGTCAGTGAACTCAGGATGAGGAAAAAAACACTGAAACACTTTTTTCTCTAAACAGGATGAAAATCCAGATCACTGTTGTCACGTATCAAGATATACTCTTCTGAGAAAATAGCAATTTAAAAAGCATGTTACATGTGACAGTGATGGTTTCCTGTAATCAACCCAATTCTGACAACACAGAAATATTTTTTACAATTACCTGGAAATTGATTACTTCTCTGAAAAATAGACATATATTTAGACTAATATTTTCATTTACTTCTGTCATCAAAATCTTTCCCTTACAAAAAAAAATATTACAACACCCTTTTACACAGTCATACATGAATAGTAGCAAACTGTGAGCTACTTCTTGGGGGAAAAAACAAGACCAAAAAAAAAAAAGAAAAAAAGTGAATCCAAGAACTGAATTTCACTTAACATGGCACTTAAATTCACCCTTCTAATAAGCCTAAAATACCACAACAAGGAGAATTTCCAAGAGTTCATTTTTATGAAGTCTGTATAGAGTCTCTTTATCTCAGTCCCAAAAGCTTTCAAGAGCAGAAAGGCCAAGACGTGAACACTGTCTTGTCTGCAGGACTGCCATCAAACATAACACAGTTTGCTGTTCTGTTTTTCATGAGCAAGATTCTGATAGTTGCTGGTTTAGGTTTCACTTAATTATTAAAGATCTTATTATTTGATCTTAAGTATTTATTATTAAATACTTTTCACAGAAGGAAAATCCATTTAAATCCTCTGATTATCAGTGATATATATGTACAATGAAGGATGGTTACACTTTGCTGTCTATTACTATGCAGTCATGATTTTTCAAGAAGACGCATTTGTCCCACCTTAAGATATAGGCTGCACAGTTGACATCTGTTATTATCTATAGGTCTGGAGTGTAATGATCTGTAAAGATATTAATAAAGAAAAATCTATATGATACTATTAAATTAAAACTGACATCCGCCTCATCATCATCACGAAAGGAAAACAGAAAAGGCCATGGAAGCAAATATCTCATTATCAAGCATGACACAGATTTAATTTGGGTAATTTCTCATGAATGTTTGCTTACTGGGCTATGGCTTTTACATATTCTTGTTTCTTCAAATATTTAAAGTCAGTGTTGCTCATTTCTTATTGACAAAGTATCTCTACAATAAATGAGCAACAAATCCAACAAAGTCCTCATACATTTTGGGTTTTCATTCTTTTCTTTTTTCCCTCATATGGAGAGGGAAGGGCTATTTTTCCAAAATCACTGGAGCAGAAGCTGTTCATTGTTTTGCTCAAGAGGAATCTGTCACAGAAGTGGAACTCAAAGCTCTAATTCAACTATATTTTAATGCTAAACTATTATATATTCTACGTTTAAGAACTTTTGTTTAATTTGTATAAATAACCTATGCCTTGGCTTCTCTAGTTAAAAGAGATAAAAAGAGGAAGAAGAACACAAGGGAGAGCACTTTTGCTTTTCTGACTATTAATGTTGAAAGTCAAGGAATAATACTTGGATTAATTAAAACAACCTAATTTGGTAATTCTGAAACTTTCAATTTAACATTTAAAAAGATGGTCTCACTCAAGTATAATAAAATATCTAAATAATAATTAAAACAAACAAACAAACATAACAAAACAAAAAACCCTTGTTGGAACATTTCAGAGGATTTAATAGCTGAAATGAGTAAAATCAGAAAAAGTTTCAGCCAGAAGTCTCAAGACCAAACAGGTTTTGCAAAAAATCTTGATTCTTCTTCAGAAGAGCAGTTGGAAAAACTTTTATGAGCATGCTATCAAAAAGAGAAGTAGTATCTGCACTCAGGAATCCCTAACTCTCATTCAGGAATGAGCATTCAATAGAGAATTTCATCTTGGCTAGGTAAAATGTGATGGACATGAAAATTTCAAAATTTTATTGTTTTTCAGAATTATAATTTTTAAAAAAGTTTTTTTCTTGAAAACAATGAAGATCTCTGATATGTAGCAAATTTTATATAATATTTTAAATAAGAAACAGTTTAGTCTCTTGTGTTTTAAATTGGAAATAAACTACAGTGTAATATTCTTTAGGAATAAAAATATTTCCGTATTTGAATGTTGCATTTTGTTATTTATTCTGATCACTGATTTCAATCACAAGTGAGGAAAATATTTGTTCTATGGGAATTATTTTTAGATTTTTTAGATGTATCTTTAAAATTGAGACCTTTTATTTTTACCGAAATGTAAATATAGAATATCTCATATTTTTAACTGTTTTTACAGGCTTTTTTTGCAAATTATAGATCCACAGCAGTGCTTCACAGAACATCCACTTTATTTTGTGAAACACTATTTACTGCTTTTGTAAAATGTAACTACAAGTGTTTCATTTAAAACTGTTAGAATTACAACATTCTCTCTGTAAGGAAAGGAAAAGCAATTCCTTTGTTCCCTTTCATAAATTACCTGTATATTGTATGCATGTTCACTTTGACTCAGATGTATACATCTTTTCCAAGTCATTTTTATCAAATAATGTCCCTAGACATACTGTGAATTAAATTCTTATGGAAAATTTCAGTCCTACATGCTTTGTTTTGTTTTGCTCCGAGTCACTTAATATCAAAGCATACCTTCAATTGTCTGTGAAGTGCAGAGTAAACACTTACATAAATCACAGCTCACATTTTCTTTATCATGCATAACAGTTCAGATGGATTGCCAACTAAACTGTTGTATCTTCAAGTGCTACTTCAGTGACCAGAAAGGGAGTTTAAAATGTCACAAGAAAAAGTGATAAGCAAATGCATTATTTAGTACAAATCCTCAATATGAAACTCTCAAGTGAAAAGGTTACATACTAAGGCGTATCTAAAGCCCCCAGGTGGACTGGCTAGGGGAATCCTGCTTGAATGGTCCTCGGGGGGGGGGGCTCTGGGGATTAAGTCCTCTTTCTCTTGGATAAGGCTTGGCAAAGGAGCTGACTTCAGCTGAGAATGTCAAACCTGTTGGAGGTTACTTTGTGATGTAAAGCAGCTGTATAAAAGGAAAGTTAATTCTCAGCTCCCCAGAAGTCACTCATACTTTACGCTGGGAACTGAAGTTTCAAGAGGCCAAAGGCTAATGATAAAATTAAGACATTTCCTTGATAAAA
Source organism: Numida meleagris (assembly GCF_002078875.1). Classification (NCBI taxonomy): domain Eukaryota; kingdom Metazoa; phylum Chordata; class Aves; order Galliformes; family Numididae; genus Numida; species Numida meleagris. The sequence goes on along the minus strand of NC_034411.1, from coordinate 73,470,476 downwards.
GGTGAAGAACGTGAACCATGTGCCAGAAAAAAAACTGAAAGAGAGAGAGAAAAAAAAAAAAAGCTGAGACAGAGAGAGAGGCTTTTTAGAGCTATTTTCAGAAAGTCTATATCGTCTTATTTTGGGAATTTGCATCAGAAAACTTGAGTGAAATATTGTTTTGTCTCCGTTGCTAGATGTAAGAGAAATGCACAAATATTTTAAATACAAGGAATTCAACATGTTTGTCTTTTTTAAGAGTAAATTGTCAGGCTGTGATGCCTAAGAATCTGTTATGGCTCAGAAAATTATCAATAGCAACAGTAACATTGACTCTCATAGTTATGTTTTAGGATATAAATCAGTCTCCAAATAGGAGAAAGAGCTATCAAGACAATTCTCTTCTCTAGCGATAGAATAAATATGTAAGATAAAAGCATTGTAAAAAAATAAATTCAGTCCAACAACCATGCAATTGATTATTGAAGTACTACAGTGAATGTTGAATTTGGAAAATTAAAAAGCTAACCGGCACCCATAACTTGCCATAAAAACAGTTTAAAATCATACTGTTATCTTCAAAATTAGTAGATGAAACATCTTCATGGCAAATACATAAATATACATTTGTATTATTTTGAAAGTGATAAACACCTGAAACTCAAAGTAGGAGTTTAATTATGATGATTCTCAAGAACCTAAGGAAAGTGAGTGAACTGAGAATTGTGAGGAATCAGAACTGGCTTGATGGATAAGAAGGATGCAATAATAGTCATGACATTCCTTTAATTAGAAACATTTCCTACACAAGGCATTCTCAGAAGCAGAAAAAGACTAAACGGAATCACTATAAAGTAGGGTATGATACTGTGTGCTGTTTCTTTACATCACTGTATCTTTATGTCACTGAAATGATACAGGAATTAGAATATGTCAGTTTATATTCTAAAGGTCTGAAATATGTCTGCATAATAAGAGGGTTTGGGTCAAATTTCATACTCAACCTTTTTTCAGGTTCTTAAGATGGAAATCCAAACTATCCAGAAACTAATCATGACAAATTTCCTTTATAATTATTGAGAAAATATGTATTTCTGAATTATGGTTCATCCATTATATACTTGGTACTTCCCATATGAATTGCAATCTGAAAGTGCCTGGCTTGCTGTGCTGGTTTTAAAGAAAGAAAATGGTAAATACCTCACAGGAAGACACCAAATAAATGGTAATTAAGTCCCTCTATAATAAACAAATTGTAGTTAAAAGTGAGATTACACAACAAAGCATCTTTTTTTTACATATGTCTGAACATGAAACGTTACAACCTTTGTTTTTTGTCAAACAGTATAGCAGTTTTGCTGAGAACTACTGTAGCTGAGAGCTGTAGGTTCATGTTTATGATGACAAGGTTTGAAAATCTGAAGTTCAGTTTATATAAGACTTGATAAAAGTAATCAAATACTCAGAACACTTTGAAGACATCATTGCCAGATAAAAGAAAAGTTCAAGTTTCTCGCTATGAAAGCACTGTGGGGCAAAAGTATCTGATGACTGGACAACTCATTCATTATACTCAAGGAAAATTATCTTTCCCTGAGGCAATGATCACTGGAATTTGCAGTGATCATAAGAACATGACAGACAGTGATCTCACTCCAGCATTTAGTTTCTAAGATCATAAAAATAAATAATCATGCAAGGAAATTTTTATACAGACATTCTAAGAGCTTGTCCAGTACAGGAAAGAAGCTCTATTTCCACACACCAACAGCTCCAAGAGAAATAATGCAAAATTAAATCAAGAACAGTAGCAAAGTTATTTCAGTTTTTTGTCAGACATAAGATTATATTAGTGTATATACAGAGTACAGAAAAAAGTATAAATGGACTATAGACTCATTCAGTTTGTTCAGTTTTCATGAACAAAACCCCATTTCAGATGACAGCATTTCATACTTTAATTAAGAGTAGTCACAGACACTGCTGAGGAGATAAATGTGGAAAACAGTATTATAATCAAGAAGTGCAGAATCAGATGGGGAAATCAGCAAACACTATCTAGTCTGTCTCTGTGGGTTTTTTTAAGCTTAGAGATAGGAAAATGTATGATCTAGCCAACTGAATTACTATTTTCCCATTCTTCTTCCAGACAGGAGTGACTATCATTGATTACATCAAGACATCAAGAGACTGGTATGGCCAAAAAGAGATATTACCTGGGTATTATTTGTTCATTCTGGGAAGCATGCTAATAGGCTAGGCTAGTACCATAAAACACAAATGCTTATGGAAGAAATACCATTTGGCTACTTGGAAATATATCAGGCAAATCTAGCTCTACAACAAAGAGATTCTCTGAAGTGAAACAAATTCAATAAAGACAGATGCAATGTACTACATTTACTCTCTAGTATATACATAAGACAGGGAAACATGGGTGGGCCTAAGGATTACATCAACTGGAGTCAAAATGCAATGCTAACTGCAGAGAAGTCAACAATATAATTCCATTCTGAAATGGATTAAGAATGAACTTTGCATACAGATTTTGTTCTGACCTGGCAATAGTCTAACCTTGGGCTACAGCAGAGAATCACAGAATTAAAGAGTAGTTCCAACCCCTTTGCCATGGGCAGGGTTGCCACTCACTGGATCAGGCTACCCAGGATCTCATCCAGCCTGTTCATGAATGCCTCCAGAGATGGGGTATCCATAAGCTCTCTGGGCAATGTGTTTCAGCTCCTCACCACACTCTTGAGTAAAGAATTTCATCCTAGTATCTAACCTAAGTCTATCCTCCCTTAGTTTAAAGCCCTTCCCCCTTATCCTGTCACTAGCAGACCATGTAAAAAGTTGGTCCCCCTCCTGTTTGTAAGCTCCCTTCAAGTACTGGATACAGTGAGGTATCCCTGGAGCTTTGTCTTCTCCAAGCTAAACAATCCCAACTCCCTCAACCTTTCTTCATAAGAGAGGTGCTCCAGCCCTCTGATCATCTTCATGACCCTTCTCTTGAAGGGTGCAACAGCTCCACATCCTTCCTGTACTGGTGGCTCCACGCTTGGACACAATACTCCAGATGGGGCCTTACACAGGCAGAGTAGAGGGGGACAATCACCTCCCTCTTCCTGCTAGCCACCTCTCTTTTGATGCAGCCCAGGATGCAGTTGCTTTTCTAGGGTGCTGCAGCACACTTCTGGCTTATGTATGGCTTTTTATCATTCAGAACTCCCAAGTCCTTCTCCACAGAGCTTCTCTCAATGAGTTCTCCCAGTCTGTACTTGTATCTGGCATTGCCTTCACCCAAACGCAGCACCTTGCACTTGTCCTTGTCCATCATTAGATTCTCATGTGCCCACTTTTTGAGTGTGTCCAGGTCCTTCTGGATGGCATCTCTCCCTTCTACCTGTCAGCTGCACCATTCATCTCAGTGGCATCAGCAAAGTTGTGTACTACACTCAATTCCACTGTCTATGTCACTGATAAAGATTTTGAAGAGCACTGTTCCCAAGACAGAGCCCTGGGGGATACCACACATGACCAGCCTTCACCTGAACATAGAGCCATTGATGACAATCCTCTGACTATGAACATCCAATCAATTATTTATCCACCTAGTACTCCAGCCTTCAAACCCATGTCTCTCCAATTTAGAGAAAAGGATGTGGTGCAGGACCATGTCAAAGGCCTTGCACAAGTCCAGGCAGATGACATCAGTTGCCCTTCCTGGTTCACCAATGCCATCACACCCATCACAGAAGGCCACCAGACTGGTCAGGCATGATCTGTGCTTGGTGAAGCCATGCTGGCTGTCTCAGATTGCCTCCTTTTCTCGCATCCCACCAGGATGGGAGTCTGTGAGCACAACACCTCTTGCAGCTGAAGTAAGAAGGCCTCATCAACAGGCTCCTCTTGATCAGGTGGCCTGCTGTAGAGTCTCACCAACAGATTCCTTTTATTGGTCTGGTCCCTAATTTTAACCCACAAGCTCTCAACCTGTTCATGACTGTTTCTTAGAGGCAGCTCTCTGCAGTCTATCAACCTTGTAACAGAGAGGACAACTCACCCACCACAACAACCTTGCTTATATCTTCGAAAAACTTAAAGCCCTCAATCATGGTGTTCCGGTTGTGCGAGTCACCCCACCATGTTTTCACAGTAGCAATAAGACCATAATTTTCCAATTGCACCACAGTTTCCAGTTCCTCCTGTTTATTTTCCATGCTGAGTGCACTGGTATAGAAGCACTTGAGCTGGGTTTTTGACTGTGTTACCTTCTTGGAGAAGCCCTCACAAAAAACTCAGGGACAAATCTGAGGTTTTCCCCCACTGTTTCCTAAAGTGACAGTGTTTCCCGACTTCCACAGCAGTACATCCCTTTCCCTCATCAAATCTAGTTTAAAGCCCTGGTGATGAGCCTTGCCAGCTTGAATATGTTGTATATTCATTATAAGATGCAGCAGGTTGAGGGCCCCTGCTAGCACCTTGTTCCACTAACTTAGCTTTGCTATCTCTCACCTTGTTGCGGACAGGCTTGCTATCACACTTTCCCCCTTCAAACCTAGTTTAAGGCCCTGTCAATGGGCCCAGGAAGCTCCTGGGCCAGAATTCTTTTCCCACTATGACTTAGGCAGACCTCATCAGCAGCCATCACGCTAGGTACTGAGTAAACTGCCCCATGGTTGAAAAAGCCAACATTCCTGTTGTGTCACCAGACTCTTGGCTATGTATTTATCAGACTGGTTTCCCTGGTCCTCTCAGTATCCTTTCCTGCCACTAAAGGGGTAGAGGAAAACACCACATGCACTCCTGCTCCACCAATTAACCACCTCGGTCCTCTGAAGTCCCTTCTGATACCCTTACCATCCTGCAGGAGCAGCTACAGGCTCAGGCACTCCCTGCAGCCAGAGATGGAATAGCCATATTTCTGGGCAGACCCTCCGTCTGGATAGCAACATGCTTTTTGGCAAGAGCTTTCTGCCTAGCGGAGACTACAGTTAGATCTGTTGTCTGGAAGGCAGCCGACGGGTGAGATGGTCTCCTGAGTGGGGAGGGGGACTCTTCCCTCCCTGTTTGCCCCGCCTGCATGAACTGCCACGCTCTGTTCGCTTGCTCTGTTCACAGCACTCGGTAGGGGCCGCCTTTGTAATTGCAGGGTGTGATGCCGCTGTTCCTGTCCTTGCCGCGCTGCACCGCAGCCGCTGCTACGTGGAAAGGCATTGGCACCCGGCAGCTCCTTGCTGAAATATCCTCATCAGGTTCAGATCCAGAGACTCTTGCTGTAGAGGAAACCTGGTATCCTGCTGGTTTCAAATGCCTTTCCAGTGCAATGTAGACCGTTGACGACTTTGAAAACTGACAGCAGAGACACAAGACATATCTTTGCTGTCTGATTACACAGGTTCTCATACTTAAAGTGTGTACCTATGAATTAATTTCTACAGGTTAGTTTGATGTTTCGTGTGGGAATGTGCAGAGAGTCATGCACTCAGCTAAACAGCATGGGCGGTGATATCTACCACCTGAGAGCAATCCTCCACCACACAGACCCTCCCCACACTACCTGTGCTTCCAGTGTCATTGAGTGATTGCTCTCTGGGCAGAGAAAAGGAGAAACACTCAGAGTACAGTTTTCCTCACAGGAGCCCATAGCTCCCTTGAGCTGCTTTCTCTTAAAGGTGGTGGTGCCTGCTGAGCATGAACTAAGCTGTTTGCCTGACAGTGTCCTGATAGGGATAGAACAAGAGTAGAGATGGAGTTCACCAAAATCACTAGACCAGACACAAAATGCAGAGGTGCCTGAATAGGAACATTGTATGTTTAACAGAGGAGGTAATCATTCAAATTTTTCTGATCAGTTTAACACTGATGAGGCTCCAAAAGGATTATTACACTCAGTTCTAAGCACCAACATTTAAGTAAGTTGCAGGAACACAGGAACAAAATTGAAAAGCAAAGCGATGATAAGAGGTTTTGAAAGAATGACCTGCGAATAAAGGCTTTTGTTGCTTTGTTTAGTGTAGAAAAGAAGACTAAAGGCAGATACTAAAATTGCCTTAAAATATGTAAAAGATTATTAAAAACACAATTTGTGATCTCCACTTTACCTGAGGATAGAACCAATCATAATTGACATAATTTGCAGAAAGGGAGATTTAAATTAGTTATTATGAAGAAATACCTCTTAAACTGCATGTGAGTTTAGTGCTGGAACACATAAACCAAGGAGACAGTGGAAGATTTGCTTTTATATCTTTTTAATGAACAGATTTTAAAAACATGCATCAGCTACGTTCATTTTTGTGAATAACGATTGCTGTGTTTTAAAAAATTATTTTCTTTCTTGAAAATCTGTATTTACATGAAAAGCTTTAATTATTATTTTAGCCTTTTTTTAATAAAGGAAAGGTAAATGAAATAGTGTAAAGAAGACAGTAATACTAAAAATAGAAAGTTTGAAAGACATAGCTGACATGCATGATAATTTGCTTGAGAGGGGAAAAAGTTATGTTTTGTAACAATTAGACTTATCAGTCCAGATGTGGTATGCAAGATAAACTCACTTTCGTGCTATCTTGGCACAAGATAATAATTTATCAATTGTGTTAATTATTGGTATGCTGCACCACATCTCTCTTGGTCAGATAACCGACTATATTAGGCAAAAGTCTCCTAGGTGAGGCAATAGTTTGAAGAAACTGTTGTTATGATAATTATTCATGGCTGTAAAACTGGTGAAAACTGTTGGAAAAGTTTGAAAGCTCATATGCAGCCATATAAAGAAGGTGGCACAGTTGCAGCTCCTCACAAAGAATGTCTTTGACTTCCCACAATGATGCAGAGTGCTTGAGAAAGGGCAGGATGGGAAATGGCTTCAGAATAGAGGAGCACCTGTTGTGGTGGGTCAGCTTTGTCTGCCTCAAAAGCAAGGGCAAAAGATGAAAAATACTCCAGTCCACTTTTATCTTTCCTGGATTCAATGAAAGAATGAGCATAAATGGATTGACCCATCTCTGCCCTGTATAGACCGTAAATAATAACACTGAAAATACATTTGGGTTAGTTCTGATTAAAAATATGTCTGATTTTCACAAATGAATTCAGCATTTTCATCTCTTTTTGTTGTTTAAAAATGTTACACAAGTTGAATTTTTTATACTATCTGTTATCTGTACACTGTACTCTCTTTCCTTTTCCACTGTAATTCTTTACTCTTTCTTCTTTAGTTTGGTTGTTGGGTGTTTTGCTTTATTCTTTCATTGTCTGTTTGAAATGAAATGTGTCAGTGTTCACTGTGTTAGATTTGAGCTGGGATATAGTTAATTTTCTTTATAGTATCTAATCCAATTTATAGTATATAATCCAATGTTTTGGATTGAAGACAAAAATAATGTTGATAACACACAGATATTGCTGAGCAGTGCTTACACAAAGTCAAGGACTTTTCATCTTCTCATACCATCCTGCATTGTGTTTTAACCTAGCATGCAGCTAAGCACCATACAGTAAGTATGCCATTATCCTGACCATTTCAGAGAGACACAAATCACTGAGCCTTTCTGGGGTTTGTCCTTTGTCTGCCAAACCCTATTTAATACCATCAGTGGGAAAAGAAGTTTTCTGGACCTGACTGAAAAACAACAGGTGCTGCAGTTAATACATTCCCCAATCTCTACAACAGACACTATGAAGAAAATTAACTATCCCGGCTAAAAACAAGAGAGTGTAAATCTCAAAACACAAACAAAGATTTAGGTAAAAACTTGTTCTGTATAAATTTTTAAAACTCTTATGGATGTCATACTCATTTGGCCCAGCAGTATTTCTGTAACTGGTAAAGGCATTAACAGTCCCACTGGTGTGAATGAGAGCCAGCCTGGGGCTTGATCTGGTTCGTACTAAACCAATAATTGTAGGCACTCAACCTTGGAAGTCTGAAAATTCATCTAAGATAAAAAATAATTTCTTCTGTCTTTAGAACAGACTAAATTAAATTAAGTTTCTTTAAAGCAAAGTTTGATGTTTCTTCCTTCTTATTTATCCCCTGGTAAGATCATTGCTCTTGATTTTGAAGAGTTTTACATCATGACTTGTGTGTAAATTTGTGTTTATAACATTTTGGTTTCTATGAAGTAAGGAAAAAATCTGGAGTGAATTATCTTCATAAAAGAATTTCCCTCTTCAGCAGTTTCACAAATGTAGTTAACATTAACACTTGGAAAATGAATGTAATTCATATACCCCATTGCACCAAATTGAGAATGCAGTCTATCACAATGCTTGATTTAAAAATTAAAGAAAGTCATCCTGGTGTACTCTTCAACAGAACAGGCTGGATAAGAAGGAAATCTCACTACAAGATGTTCATGGCTGGTTTTTACGCTAACCTTCTATGGATTGTCATTTATCCTTAAAGAAGAAGACTATTGGTATTAGAGTGTACCTGTCTTTAGCAAGGTGTCTCATGTTCAGAAGTGTCTTAGACATAATTAATCTCCTGCAAGCATACTTGCCAAATGTTTAGATTAAATCTGAAGCTTTAATGAACAGTTATCAGTTTGAAAGTGCACTGCTTGTGTGGCTATATTTTTCTTGTTTCAAACAGTGGAAAAGAAAAACTGGAAAAATATATTTCCTGGGGAAAGGCTTCAGATTCCTTCAGAAAAGAATCATTACTTACATTAGAACAATCTACTCCATGCACAAAATACTGATGTTGCTCATCTACCCAGTTTTTCAGCCTGAATGTTTAAGCTTTCCTCTCAGATCCAGTAAGTATCATACAGGAAACAAATCCTGTTAGTCCCTGCTGAGGAAAAGAGGCAGTGGAAAATGCAGTGATCTCACCAAAACAATCATCTGAGGGAAAAAAAAATAAAAGAAAAAAGCAACAACAACAACAAATACCACCGAGTGCCCTGCTTTTGACGTATTCTGTGAATGTTTTAAATGTGCACAGATTGATTCTGGCATACAAGAACATGTGCCCGTGTCAGGACAAGGTGCAAGCATGTGCCATCCCCAGTATTCCTTCTCTGTACTAGTCCTACTGGAAAAAATTCAACACATGAGAAAACACAAACAGTTGAATACAGAATAAGTCATAAATTATTTTTCCAACAGATACCTCATTTTGAATCACTGGTCTAATAAATATCCCTACAACAATTTTTCTTCAACTATCCAACACTTTATTTTTTTTAATGTTTAAAAAGAACAGTTTCCCAAAATCAGTGAAATCAGTTCCCAAAATCAGTGAAATCCAGAGATGATATCTAAAATTATTGTCTATATAGCTAAACAAGAAATCTGTTATTAAACTTTATGTTGTAATGGTATAGGGATTGGTGACAGTGTCAAAGGCATTTTGTGGGGGTTCTTGATTGTGACAGAATTGTAAGCAGTACAATAGTAGGATGGAGAGTGGTAGAAGGAATGCAAGAACAGTAAAACCATAAGTAGAAAAATAAATAGTAGAGGAAAAAAGTCAGTGAAAGATCCAAAGAGTAGAAGGCCCAGGAGAAGAGCTAACAGTAAATTAAAGAACCTCCTTGGATCTGCTCTGATAATAAGTTTCAGGAAGGAAAAACAATGGACTGACCAGTGGTGCACAAATTGCTGGTAGCAAGAGTAAATTGGAAAATTATCAGAAATATTAATTGACAAGAGGGATGATATAAAAGAGGGTCTAATTTTGGTAATAAACTCTGAAAAGTACGCTACAAGGGCTTCCATGGAAGACAAAGTAGCTAATGGTGTTACCTCTGAGACAGGAAGACCTTCCTCTGGGAAGGGGAATTACAAGTTAGGGAAGTCAACTCCAACTACTACCAAGAAGGTAAGCAGTACTCAAATGAGGACTGAGGGTACTCAAGAATGAGCATGAGGAACGTCCATTCTATCATATTGTCCATTTATGCAAACATATATGTAAAAAGCTTGGTGTCACGGAGATCTGCTTCCTGCCTTAGTTTAATCCATTCCTTCCTGACATTTAATCAAACTAGTACGTTTGTAAAGTGAAGACATTTGCCTGCACCCCAGGGAGGATAAAATTACTCTGACACACACATTTGTAATTTACAAATATTATACACCAGTAAAATACTGATTTTACAAATGCAACTTATTATTTTAGTATGAAACATTAAAATTTTCCTTTTATGAAGAAAAGCTGTTGCACTTAAATATTTTGCTTTAACTCACTGTTTTCAGAAACTAATCAGATAGTTCAGGAATTGCTCTCTACAAACAAATTTATGAAAATTAAACTCTCTTCACAAACAATTGGGAAACAGAAAAAAAGGGAAAGATTAATCAAATAGATTGCTTGCAATCTATTCAAGTAACCTCTATTCACAAAAAACAACAATTTGTTCATTAAGCCCACATGATTCTTATTGTTTATCAATATTTAGAACAAAGTACTGAAAAAGTGGTCATTTCAATATATGAACTACACTCTTATTACATTTTAACTTATTTAACATTAGAAAACAATAGAAAATGTTAAAATCTTATTTAAAATTAGAAAAAATAATGCTACAGAAGTGATATAAAATGGAGAATTAGCAGAAGATACAAATCACCTCAAAATCTTTGGACTTAGGTTATTACTTTATTCCCAAAAATGTGATTTAACCAAGTTAAAATCATTTCTGTGGTTCATGTATTTTCTAAAGGTTTCCTAAACCTAACCACAGTGTCTTCTGCTTTGAAGTCCTTCTCATTTTTTATTCTTACCAACTTAATTGTGAGAGTTAGCTTTAATTCCAAGAATATTTTTCTTAAAAATGTAGAGATCTTTGCAAAACATTATTCAGCATATGGTACATTCTGGCTAGTTGGTCTAGAAGACTTTTAAGGGTCCTTTCCAACTCAAAGCATTCTATGTGATTCTATGAACATACATCCCTATAGAATTTTGTACCAAGTATTCATTGTCTGCCAACACAATCTAAAAACTGTTTTATTTTTATTTCAGTAATTCATTATTTTTATGATAATATCACTTGTCATTTCTGAATATTATCATCAAGGAATTCTTGAAATCTTCTAAACCTGTTCTTGATCCATTGTCACTCATTTGTCCAGCCAACAATCGACCCAATATTTTTAAGGAAATCTATAAAAAACAGACCAGTGCCTGCATGTAAGGGAAAGCAAAAAGAAAGCAATTCCTTAAACTTAAAAACCAAAGGGGGCTACAGTTATGTCTTAGTAGGTCTTTTTTACACACATGTAGCACGTATGACTCTGCACACCAATTTACTACTTCACCTGTACTTGTGTTCTTTTCAGTTTCAGTCTCTGTGAAACTTGCAGACTACTGGCGTTTGTTCAAATGTAAGTGTTAAGCATCCAGGTCATTTCTTATGGAGATTTTACACAGAATATGACACTGACAGAGCACAGGACTCAATCCTTCTCCTCTCAAAGGAGAACTTAAGAGATTTAGACAACTCATAACAGTCACTACATACGCTATTACTTTCCAGAAATGTGACAGGAGAATTTTAAAATTTAAAATTAGAAAATAGATAATACATCTTTCAGATGAATGGTTTTGCTTGGAAATGAGCCTGAAGCAAGCTCTGGGTGGCCTAGAGAGGCATAAATGAAAAATCTTAATTGTCTAGTATCTTAATCTAATCTCATATCTCCTCCAAATACTTACAACCTTCTGAGAGATTTGGATTCCAATTAAATAAAACACTTAGGTGTCTGTTTGATTCTAACAGACTTCAGTGAAACTTTAAAGTGTTTAACTTGAATTTTCAACAATCAGGCACATTACATGAATGGTTTGCATTTAATTAATGGAGATAAATATATAGAAATTATGAATAGCTGTGAAATTTTCAGGTATTGATATTTGTGCAAATTAGAATATTAGAAAAAAATTAGAATATTCGTGTTTCTTTTAAAACAACAGAAAAAGAAGTTATAATGTTTTATACATTAGGAGCAAGTGAATTTGCCTTTGAAGATAAAAATACAGTTAAATACTGCCTCAGTCTCAAGATTTTCATATCTAGATATTCCATCTCATGGGATAAAGCTTCAACAAAATATGCCTTGTAAACTGTTATAGTGAGAACAGTCTTGCCATGTTGCTATGGTAGTATTTTTTTGTTTAGATAAATATCAATGTTTCTATCACAAACAAGTATAGGAGATTATGGTCTATGCAGATAAGGCCAGTACAGTAAGGAAGAGGAAGGAAAGAACATAGAAGTGACACCTGCCATGTAGGTCAGTAGTAATGAAATTATATTGTCTCATCAGGGATGTTTTAGATACTTCTTTAATTTTGTTCTTTTGCCTAGATTAAAACAAGGAGGGGTTTTCTAACACAATAACCAAAGAAAAGTGAAGTGATAAACTCAATACTGAATGAGAAATAGAAGAGTGGCCAAATTATCTAGTTGGGAAAAGGAGGTTCAGAAATAAACGGTGAGGTCTGATGCTTTCATTACAGTATTCAGTTCCTAATTAAACAATTATTTCTGGATTGTTTGGTCTTCCTATAGTCACTTTCCCCAGTCACATCATGCTGAAAGAAGGGAAAACTTCCTGAGATTGTGCACCAAGGAAAAAATAACAGAATTTTTCTGACCTTGGGTGAAACAAAACTGTACTGGGCTAGATCCTGTCATAGGAGGAAAACAGTCAGTTCACATTGTTTCAACAAAATTAGGATCGAAGCAGTTTACTGTTATTAACAACATGTTAACAAAGTCCAATATCAACTCAAGCAATAAATCTCACCTAAATAAATCACCAGGCACTTACAAAGCATAAACGAACACCTACGTGTTTCCTAGCCCCGTAACTGATCCCAGGGGCCCAGTACTCTGCGCATCCCTCACCTCCAGCCCAAGTAGGGGTGCCAGTCCCCTCCTGTTTTCTGGCTGACTCTGCCTGTATTTCCATTTCTGTTATTCTGTTTGATAGAGCTTTGTTTTCTCCTGGTAATTCCTTAGTCACTGTCTAATCTGGCTGGTGCTGGTTGTCTTCCTTTTTAGCATGGCCATTTTGGGGCAGATACCCCCCTGGCAGTCCTGTGCACATGACACACATGCATTCCCCCCACACTCACAGTCCTACCTTAATAGTTGGGGTTATCCTGGACACCCCAAGTGTGGTTCATGGGAGAAACTCCACATATCTATTCTACTCTTATCTACAGTATAGCAATAGTTCCACAACAGTTTTGTATGAGAGATTTTTAGGTTTTTATCTCTCAACTATTTATTTATGGTAGTTATTACTGAGAGCAACACAAATGCACACAAAAATTAAAGTGATGTGAAGTTCCCTGGGAAAAATATTCCTGAGTTCAGAGACTCTAAGTTATGAGAATTCCGGCAATTGATTTTATTGAAATTTGACTCCACAAATTATTCCTGGGAGATTAATGAACTCTGAGCACTATCAAATTTTTATGAAGAATGTATAAACTTTTATTCTTTGTGGAAGCATCTCCAAAATGATCTTGTAGCACAGACATGCAATCCAACTGACACAGCTATCCATGGTTTGACCACACAGAAGCAGGCCCCTGGATGGAACTGTGGTCAATGGGAGACCCACAGGTGACCCATAAAGGAGCAACCTGTTTCTGAAGGACTGCATACTGTCATATGGATCCATGCTGGATCTTCTTGAAGAACTGTAGTCTGTGATAAGGACCCACATTGTTCATGAAGGACAGCATCCCATGGGAGGGACCACATGCTAGAGAAGGGAAGAGTGTGAGTAGGCAGGAGCAGTGAAAGCAAGTTTTTATAGACTGTCTACAACCTCCATTCCTCTTTAATCTTGCACTTATCAGAAGGGAGGAGGCAAAAGAAAGAACACAGAGCTCTTGGAACGAGTTCAGAGGAGGGCCACCAAGATGATCAGAGGATGCTGGAGCACCTCTCCTATGAAGAAAGGTTGAGGGAACTGGGCTTGTTTAGTTTGGAGAAGAGAAGGCACCGGGGAGACCTCATTGTGGCCTTCCACTACTTGAAGGGAGCGTATAAACAGGAGGGGGTAGGACTGTTTACGAGGGTGGATAGTGATAGGACAAGGGGGAATGGTTTTAAACTGAGACAGGGGAGGTTTAGGTTAGATATTAGGAGGAAGTTTTTCACTCAGAGGGTGGTGACATGCTGGAACAGGTTGCCCAAGGACATTGTGGATGCCCTGTCCCTGGAGGCATTCAAGGCAAGGCTGGATGTGGCTCTGGGGCTCTGGGCAGCCTGGTCTAGTGGCTGGCAACTCTGCACTCAGCAGGGGTGATCTGTGAGGTCCTTTTCAACCCAGGCCATTTTATGATTCTATGAAAAGAGTCGGGAGTGAAGCTGAGACTAGAAAGAAGAAGAGTGGGAGGAAGGTGTTCTTAGGTTTCTTTTGTTTTTCTATGGATGTGTTTGCTTGTTTGTTTCTCACTATCCTACTCCATTTTTAATTGGCAATAATTTAAATTAGTCTTCCCTAAGTTGTGTCTGTTTTGCCTGTGATGGCAACTGGTGAGCAATGTCCCTGACCTCGTCCTGACATATGATCTATTTCGTCTTAATTTATCCTTGTCTTGCCGAGGAGTGACAGTGTGACTTGATGGGTACCTGACAACCAGAGAAGGTCAACCCACTGCATTTAAACTGTTAAAAAAAAAGACTTCTTTATGGACTTCAACTTAATTAACTTAATTACAAGTTCAGCAGAATTATTTGTTAACCAAATATTTTAAAATGCAATACTAAGTAGAAAATAAATGGATGCGTTGTTATTTTAGACATTATGATAGTAGACTAGAAGTAATATCCACGTATGCTTCAGGCATGCCCAACCTGTGGCCCATAGGCTTTATGTGCCTCAGCCCAGCCTGTCCTGCAGCCACCCCATGCCTCAAGCCATCATTACAGTGGCTCTTCCCTGTTGAGGGGCCTGGCACGGCTGCAGGCATGCACCCATTTCTTGGCAGCAACCAGACATCGATGTGCAACTGGCACTGTCTGGACTGAAACCGGGACATGGGCAGGGCACAGTGGAGTGCTAACTCCAATTACAGTAAATGATCGCATGCATTTTGATACATACATGGTAAATAATTGAATACATTTTGATAAACACAGTCCTGTGAAAAGTGAAAAACAGGCAGCCTTTCTTTCCATTTTGAAAAAGGAATTTAAGAGTAGGTTTCAAGATAGCTGAAAAAAATCATCAATTTTTTTGTATATTTGCAACTCCTTTTTTTGTTGACAGAAATACATTACCTGAGAATTTTCAACTGGAATATGTAGAGTTGCAAGCATATATTCAACTCAAAAATCTGATCATGTCTGTTTACTAGATTTTTATTAGACCTGTCTTACCAGAGCAAGATATCCGTTGCTTCATAATCACACCTTATTCATGTCATCACTCTTTGCAAGTATGTTTTTTCCCACTGAACCAGCCTGATGTGTTAGCGTCACAAAAACGAGGTCACTTATCCCATTAATTTTATTTTTTGTTGATCTTTTTTATGTTTTAATTAAAAAAATGTTTTAGCATTTATATACATTAACTATATTATGTATTTTATATATAGCCTAAGACAATTCCTCTACACTTAATGTGGCCAGGCAAGCCAAAAGGTTGGATAACTGTAAGACAAAAGTCTTTTACAGTGAGGGTGCTGAGGCACTGGAACAAGTTGCTCAGAGATCTGGCTGATGCCTCATATCTGGAGACTTGCAAGGCAAGGCTGGTTAATGCCCTGAGCAACCTGATCTAGCTGTGGCGTCCCTGTTCATTGCAGGGGAGTTGGACTAGATGACCTTTAATGGTCCCTTCCAACTCTAAGGATTCTATGATTCCATGGTTCTATTTGTTAGAGTATGAATTTACCATTATAAGCAAAGGAATACTGTTTTGCAGTTTAGCTCAAGTGTATTTCAACATCTGACTGAACCTTTCAAACATCTTCAATTTCAGTACAAATTTCAGTCCTATTAACATAAACACAGAATGGCTTTGGTTGGAACAGACTTTAAAGATCATCCAATTCCAACACCCCTGCTGTGGGCATCATTGCCAACCACTAACTCAGGTACTAGATCAGGTTGCCCGGTGCCCCATCCAACCTGGCCTTGAACACTTCTAGGGATGAGGCATCCACATCTTCACTGGGCTGTCTGTTCTAGTGCCTCATCATCCTCTGAGTAAAAAATTTCCTCCTAATAACAAATCTTAATCTCCCCTCTTTTAGTCTTAAATCATTCCCTCTTATCACTAACAAATCACGTAAAGAGTCAGTTTCTCTCCTGATTATAATCTCACTGAAAGATCACAATGAATTGTTTAACTGTAATACTTCTGCATTTATGTTGTACAACCTTTAGAAAAAAAGACATTTAAAATATCAATATATGGAAAAGGGGAAACAGGAAGTGCCATCTTGTGTATTTGTAATTAAATAACATAAGAGCCCAAACAAGGCACGTAGTTTGTTCAGAATCCCCAAATTTGGATCTACAGATCCGTGTAAAATAAAATTTACAGTGATATTTTTCACCTCAAATATGCTGATTTCATTCATTGCCTCCTGTGATAATTTCTCCAGTGAAATTGTAGAGGACATACAACAGGATGGGAGATCCATCTGGCAAATATCTTGTCTTTGATGCTGCAGTTTATCCCAGCTAACTTCATTTACATCATAGTAATGCTTTCAGTCATTGTTCTTCACTCCCAATAAAGTTCCACTGAATTCAACGCAGCAGGCCTGAAGAAAGCTAATCTCACCTCTCCCACCCGTTAGGATACGCCTTTCACCTCTGACCTGTCCAGGAGGACAGGCAGTCAGCCTTGTTGTCTCTTTGCTTTAGAGTCTCATCACAATATTTTTTGCCATCAGAGAAATAAAATAGGGACCCTCCAAAGGGAGCAATGGGCAAGGCTTGTGTACTGTCTGGGAGAGATACATGACTCATGGTGTTTTTGCTTGCAGTAGCAGAGGAGAAGAGCTGGTGATCTGGAAAGTGTCTGTCAGTAATATGATCCTAGATAAGATACCCATGTAGCTGTAATCTTGTACAAAATAAATAACATCTAAGAGCATATAATTAAATTAATTTTCTACTGTTGTCTTTTTTTGGAATAATTAGGATACTAATGTATACTACTAATATTGAATAAGGATAATATATAATACTAATAGGATAATGTGAATTTCTCAGTTTTAGCTTAGGTAATATGCCTGACCAGTTTGTCCCAACAGGGACATCCACAGCTCCATCAGGTTGCTCAGAGCCTTGTCCAATCTGACCTTGAATGTCTGCAGAGGTGGAGCATCCACCAGCACTCTGTTCATGAAGAATAAATCAAAACCTAAAGATGCTTTCTTGCATCCTCCCATCTAATCTGGAAGTGTTTGATGCCATGCCTGTCTGCGGATTATCCAAAGGCTACATTCTTTAGGTTTGCAAGACTTTGTTAATAACATCTACAACCACAGAAATGATAGCACTTAGATGACTTGGGAAAAAAAAAAAGATTACGTAGCTTACAAGTACCTGGTAGAAGTTCATATTTTAGCTTGAAATTTTAGAGGACTTATTACCAAGCCAAGATCTGTTTTTGCTGTAAGATGTGGCCTGACAGGCTCACGTCAGATGGGGAAATCTAGGGAGGCTGCAGCTGATGGATCTTTCACTACTTTGTAATGACATTGTTGGCATAATTCATCTGAACAAGCTTTAAACTAAGACTCAGAAATTCTAATTTGGGCACTAAACAGCAACATTTTTCTACATATAAGCTAGAAAATGATTATCTCTCTCTTCTTTGCTTATTTACAATGTGGCAGACATATTAACTGTTCAGTGCCACTTGAAATGACTCAAAATGCCCTGTTCTGCCTCCAGCATCCATTACAAAAGGGTACAAAACTCTTATAGGTAATGTGTCACATCTGGCAATCACATATAAATTTCTCAGATACTCAGTGCCATCTTAAGTGACATTAGACGTTCATCATCTGAATAATATTCTTAGTGGCTGATTATCTGAAAAGCCACTTGGACACAAGTCATAAGTCAATTGCCCTTGCACAAACACCTAGTACCATTTGAGACTCTGAGGATCAAGTAACACCAGCGTAGAGGTCTAGGTCTTCCTAGGGACCAGAATAAGCAGTGCTCACCCCAGTCCCCCAGGGCAGGGCCTGGCAGCTGGAGGCTGTTCCACTGCTCCAGGCAGTAATGGGCAGTGAAGGCACTGGGGCAGCCCAAACATTGGTCTCCTGAGAATCAGGACAGGTTGAGGCCAAGACAATCTTCAGGCCAGGGTCAGAAGAAATGCATCCATGTTTGGGCCTAGGCATAGTTGAAAATCTACTGCAGCATAGCTCAGGCAGGGACCAAATATGGGAGCTTTGGCTCAACAGCATCTCCCAAGAAGATAGAGGAGACTCTGCTGAGGCTTTTTCTAGACACTTGTCCAGACTTTTTATCTGAAGTGCCAGGACAAGCCACAGATTCTTGTGCAGCTCTCTCTTGTCAGAGAACTGGCTTTAAACAGAACAAGCTAAACTTTTAGGAGAAATTCTCTAGAGAGTGTAACACATACAGCAAATATATCACAAAAATCAGATCCTTCTAGAGAAGAAACTGGTGGTCCAAGTAGAGAATCCTAGGACATCCTAGGCTTGGTGCTTAGGATAGACTGAATCAAGCCCTAGATTTTCACTGGAAGAATTTAGTTAGAAATATATTGTTTTGGTTTTGCATTCTGAGAGAACTAAGCAGAGGAGAATCAGCCTGCTACTTTATTAAAAAAAAATAATTTTCTTTACGTCAGATCTCATCTGATTTGGCACAAGCCCTTTTCACTTGCACTAATTCAGTAAATGTTTCAGGTCAATATTTTTATGTGTTTGGCACATGCAAGGTCATATGCATTTAGCCATTTGTCAGAAAGTAAAAAGCCATCTGCAGTTAGTATTTTAGGAGGAGTTTTTACTTAGAGCTTTACCCACTCATTTCATCCCACAGCAGTATTGTGTTCTCCAGGTTTCAACTTCCCTGCAATCATCAAGACAAGTTGGAGATATGCTCACTGTAGGAGTAAGTTTACCAGTATTTACCAAGACATTCAACATGGTCGAAACTTTGGAAAATATCCTCAAAATACCCTGGAAACAAATTTGACCAACTTCATGTGTTATGGTCAAGATCACATGAATTTTTAAAGGAATTTCATCATTTTCCACTTCATCATTAATCTTTCATTGTGTGCTAAGTCATATCTAATACTGACTTGGGTTTTGTTTCTTTGTTTCCTTTGTTGTTGTTGTTTCTTGTTTTGTTTTCTATATTAATTTATTTATGTCTTGCTAGAGGGTGATCTTCCACAAATACTGAAAGACTGATCAGGAAGAGAAAAGTACCACAGTATTTCATATGTCAGGCTACCCTGGGATGCCTGTTGACATTTTTACTGATAGAGTTTCTCGATGTAAAAGCACATTTCCTTTGTGAAGTCTGCCAAGCGTGTACATACACACAGAGTAGAGGGGGAAAAAAAAAAGAAAAAAAAAGAAAAAGCATGCAATTCTGGCATGAATTCTAACAGAAGCAGTTTTACTTGTAGATTCAGCTCAACAGAATCAATTTCTCTTGTGAAAACTAGGTGCAAATATTGGCTTTTGTGTGATGAGGGCTTATATGCTTCATTAAGATGCTGAGCACTAACCCTGAGTGCCAAACACCTCCTGTGAGTGATTCTGTGGCTTCAGTCTCACAGGATTTAGCAGTACCGGCTTTGCATTAACATTTGTTCCAAACCTATGGGCTTTAATCTACCAAAATTACTTTCAAAACCTCATGTTGACTTGACTAAGAAGATGGCCCAAATGTAGAGAAATAGAAGAGTACATGGGGCCTAGCTGGTTAATTGAATGCAGTCATCTGAAGTTTCAGGAAATAAATGTTTAGATTCTTAGTCCGTAAGTGGAACATAGTGTCTGTTGCACGTGTCCTGTGAATAACAGGTAACAAAACACAGCACAATATAAGAAATTTGAGACCAATATTTAAAAGCCAAAAGCTACAAACTATATTTTGCCACATAGAAAGAACTCTAAAGAGTTTTTTATATCTTTTTAGAGAGTTCTTTTCCTTATTAATATTTTACATTTTGGAAATAACAATAACTTGCCTAGACAGTCATGAAAGTTAGAAGATAGTTTCTGTCCTGTATTGATTGTAAAAGTTATGGGAAAAATAAAAAAGCACAACTAAGCAAGAGTGGTTTGAACACACGGGCAAAACAACCATAAAGTCACCTAAAAGATTTTTAATATCGTAGGAAAATATGTCAAGACAAAAGCTGTCACCATTTTAAAGGCTGATCATGTCGAATTTTGTTTTATGATCAGAACTTTTGTAGAGAAAGGGAGAGTCAAACTGCATCCTAAGGGGGAAAATTCTTTCTGCCAGCTGAAAGGCACATACAAAAACCTAGATGTGTTCAGTGTAAAAGAGTGTGACGTGATGAGCAAGATCAACAAGCAGAGATGAAAATTCCTTTTACTCTTCTTAGATGACCACAGAATAGGATATCTAAAAAAAAATTTTTAAGTGTAATAAACTTTTGCTCCCATTTTCAAAATAACCTTTTTTTAATATGCAGTCATTTCCATTAGACCCCATGAAGTATTCCATGGAAGATACCAAATCTTGGAAATTCTGAATAAATGAAATTCTGGAGTAAAAGAAAAATAAGAATTTCAAACTAAATCTCACAGAAATGATTAGCAGGAAGAAATAAAGAAATATTTTATTATATTAATTTGAACATCTAGATAATTTGCATATAATTGCATATTCTGATCTTAAGACAGTGACACTATGTTTGTTAATAAATCTGGAGAAAACAGAGATAGTATTCTTCCATGAAGTCACTGCCTTTTAAAAATACTGTTTCATATTAGAAACTATGCAGAAGTATCAAACAATATGCTGATCTAGAGCTTTCCCTTTTAGATGCCTGAAATCAAAATTTATCCAGTACATAGAAGAAAATGTGGAACTGAGTAAGCATTATGGCAGATTCGTATCTTACGTATTCTCTTCAATACGAGAAATTGCAGAAATTAAATTTATTTACTGCTGAAGTGAACTGAATTAGAAGAGACTTAGCCAAAGCACTGAAAATTCAGAACTGACAAGTCCCTACTCATTATCCTGTGGCAGAATAACAGTGGCGTAATGCAGAATATAGCACAATATAGCAAATCTTTCAAAAAAACCAGTAGTGTTAGACACTTTTTTTTTTTTTTAATCAATGTCTGGTCAGCCAGGGATATTCACTGACACAAAAAAATCACTGAGGTATTGTCTATACTAGAAGCTGGCAAAGGCTGAGATAATTTTGTAATTGGCTATAATATCTGTACAGAGAGAAAAAGAAGATGAAAAGAAGTTGTTCAGGACGTTATGTCTCCAAGTGTACATTTATGCATTGTATCTAGACTATCATCTATTGTCTAGAACCCTGGATAAACACAAATGGTAGGCACTCCCACAAACCACTTACCCACAACCACAAGTACTCTTTTGAGTTAGGCAAGGCAGTCTCCTACGAAGGTACTAACTCACATGTGTTTTAAGCAGTTAAAAGTCTTTTGTGTAAAGCTGTCAAAGCTAGTCTACCTTTACAGAAAACAGAGAAAAGATTGCTTCCAGAAGGCAAGTTGTTTTATCTCACAGATAGAATGTCAGATTGATTACCTTCTTGCATTTCTTTGTTTCATTATAATGAGAGTCTACATTAATTATCTAGAATTTAATCAACTAACTATTTAGTGACTAATAAACATCAGATTAGTTCTGTCCTCAGGGTCCATGTTCTGTCAGTGAAGAGAGGCATCTCCAGAAGCTATTTATCCCATTATAAAATAGTTGTCTAAAGTAGGTGAAAGGATTCCAGAATGTTTAGTTCTCTCCATTCAGCACAGGAATAGTCAAAGTGGCCAGCTGTCCTGAAGTTCTGTATAGATTTTATCATGTTTGTTTCCAGAGTATTTTCCTCATCTGTAAGACAGCAAGACATGCAGAGAGATGATCCAGTCTGAAGAGGCTCAAACTAATTAGGATTTTGTTATGTAATATTTTCTCCATAGTTTTACTTACACATAAAAAAAAAAAACCTCCCCAAAACAGTACAGTCAAACTGCATGCTATGTTGAAGCTGTCAAGATGAAGAAGTTTATTAATGGCATACAGAAAGGTCGCTGTGACACTGCTAAAAAGAAAATGTGCATATAGAAATTTAAAGATGCGTTGATTAATTTCACAGAGGTAAATACCCAATGCTGCATAACTGTCTCTGTTTAATTATCTTGTCAAAAGGTTTTGACAAAGACCTTTGGTGGGTTACTGAATAAACCTGAACTGCAGATTACCTGTATTGAATTATTTATTCTTTCAGAATTTTTAATAGAATCGATCTAATCAGTTCTATTTTCTTATCAGTTTTCTGCTTCTCTTCAGGTCCCATTATTTAACTACAAGGTTTTCTGACAATGTAGATAGTATTGTCTTTTTTTTTCTTGTTTTTTTTTTTTTTAAAGATTTTTTGTTGTTGTTGTTTTGTATTTTTGTGTGTGCATGTGTGTTGGGTTTTTTGTTGTTGTTGTTTTTTTATTTTCCTTTTCTGTTTGGTCTAAGTGTGTGTTTTAACACACACTTTAGATGTTTCTTGATAACTTTATCTGGTCTTCTGTACCTGTGAGTTAATCAGAGAGCATAATGTAATTTTTCTTTTCCTCAACTGATTTGTAAATGTATCTTTAAATCAACAGATAACATCTTCAGTTTAACACTACAATATTAACACAAGCTGCCCTTGGAAGCAAATAGGCATCTACAATGGCATCTAAATATCATTAAATGCTTTCCTCAGTGCCTCATTAGCTGTGTTTATATTATTATTATTTCTCTAAGTGCAATTTAATATCACCAACGTGACTGATAAGAACAATACTGATGAGGTATAAAAGTGCATCTCAACTAGATGGAACTTGATAGATTTGAGGATAAAAAAATCAGAAAAACAATGAGTTGAGAACTATTTTCTGACATAGAACATTTCAAAAAAAAAAAGAAAGAAAAAGAAAGAAAGAAAAAAGAGAAAAGGGAGAAGAAATACTTCTCTAATTTTCTTTTTAAACATTTCCAAACACAAGTACTGCAAACTCTCTAAAATATTTCAATGGCAGTAAGGAGAATTATCTTACCAACCTTTACTGATGTATGGGTAAAACAATAAAAGTGACATTTGTTTTTTGGATAGCTATAGTCACTCCAAGGAGCACTCCAAATTTTGGTGCAGCCAACTACTAGCAGCATACTTTACTCTCCCTAAATAGTAAGGTTAGAGGACAGAGTGGCCATTTCTACTCGTGTTGAATGAGCTCCTTGGAAACCTCATCTACTGGGACGTGGTCCTGTCCACAGCATAAAGGTTGGAAAGGGATGAACTTTAAAATTCCTTCCAACCCAAGCCATTCTATGGTTCTATGATTCTATGATTTGAATGTGTATGCATTGTCACATATTATGTAGAGTCCAGGAGAGAGGTGATGAGGGAGACATATTTTAACTGCAGGACTTACTCAGTGCACTAGGCAAACATCCCAAGATACAACATCACGTGTATTCAGAATATACATCACGCACTTCTGCACAGTGTACAGAGTATAGACAGAGTGCAAAAGTATGGAGAGAAGAGAGTGTGAATGAAGCAATTTGTCTTTCCTTATTTTACACCTTTGAATAACATTCAGAACTGGTTTTTGACCTAGGTGAACTGGGTTCAAATTTCATCAGAGAGCAGAAGGAATTGAATCCAGTTTCCTGCAGTCTGGATATGGACTGAGAGTACTATTATTCAATAAAATAAGAGTATTGTTCTCACTGTATTTTCAGTATCTAAGTTGAGCCCTTCATTTTCCTTACTTTTTTTTATTAGACATGCCTTTTAGCAGAATACAAATAAGATACTTTGTTTAGAAGTGTATTCTTTTCAAATATAACACATACACAGAAATACATGTGAGGATGTAGTCAAAATGTTTGTGTCTGTTTGTGTATATTCATAATATTACTGGTCTAATGGTAACAAAGATTTTATGCTTGTTTATTTTACTTTTTTAGCTAGTAAACAAAGCTAATAATCACCACTTTTATGTACTCATAATGAGCACAATCATGCAAGTCTAATTAGAATTAGACAGTTTCTAGTTGTCTAAAGAGTTTTGCTTATTTTGATACAATTATAGGTAATATAGAAAAACTATATACAATTACTGGAGTGTCAAAAGTCTCCTGTAAGTCTGAGTAATTAATTGTTAATTTGAGATATTTATAACAGTTGAAAGAATAGATTTCTTTCATAGTTTAAGGTAGATAAGGAAACCTCTGAGAGGAAAAATAAATCTGATAAAAGTGAGTATATTTAAGAAAATACGTTTAGTATGGCTCTATAGTCCAAAATAGATGCTATATGCAGGACATAAACATATTAATTTGTCAGCAGTTTTTCTCTGCCAGAATACTCGGAAAAGTTTTAAAAGGCCTGTACTGCAGCCTGAGTGGTATGCTGGCAAGATGCCTGAATTTGTTTTACCATTTCAGTGTAGTTTTACTTACTTCTTATGGTTATAAACATGATTACTTTTTCAGTTCCAGCAATGTCCATTTTGTCCTTCTCAAAAATGTCTGTATTTTGTCTTTCAAACATCTAGCTACCTTATCAGAATGTAAAATAAAACAAAACAAAATAAAACAAAAAAAAGTCATCATCCAACCCCACTTTCAGAACAAAGCAATTAATTTGATGGGTTGTCAGTTAAAAAAGGTAGCTTCTGACAGGCATCCTGTGTGATGCCAGACAAAATGATGCACTGTGTAACACTTTCCTTAAAAGGGAAAATAAATAAGGCATCCCAAAGGCAAGTCCTTTTCATTCTTTTGAAGCAATTAGGTATTAGTGCATCTTTGTTGTGTATTCCTGACAAGCTGTAAAGAATTCTACTGTACTTAAAATACATATCAGAAGAAGTCACATAGACTTGCATGCAAATCCCAGAAAGGAAAGCCAAATAGCCAGGCAGAGGGCAAGGGAAGCAACAATACATTGCTCAGTCACAGCACAGCTGCCTTGCAGACCTCTGAGACTGTCAAGGGCAGCAGGGACAGGAAGCAGGTTAGCAGAACTGTATTTGATCCATTATGCTTACTTCAAAATCTATTATCTATTGTTGTGATTAAAGCATCATAATTTACTGCTGCTTTTCTACTTGGTGCAAATGCTTGGTCATGAAGGGAAAATGAGCACATGGTGAGTAAACTTTTATTTTTTGGTTGAAGAAAAGTATTTAAATTACATATATTAGAAAAAAAATTAGATGTCTTTAGTATTCTCATCTTAAAAACATCCCATATCTGCTTCGTTGACACCAGTTCTCAGAATATTATGAAAGCAGCCTAAAAGGCATGTCTTCTGTGAAGCATGTGTGCCTTCAAGGCATAGAGAGGAAAATTTGTGATTATGTTTTCCTAAATTCAGAAAGAAACATCTGCCTGTACTATTTGAAAATGCTTTGCATAGACATGGTATCACATGCAAAAATAATAATAATTACAAAAATCAGCCAAGTGCTCAAAATATCTTTGCTAAAAAACAAATTGATAAAAGCTGATTATGAAAGTAATGTATTCAGTGGAAGAGTTATGTTGGATCTGTGCAAAATTCAAAGCCAATAAGAGTTTGTATGTCTCTATTATTGGGGTAATCTAGAATGGGAAACAGTGCAATTGCCCAGCAAGGAAGAAAACTATACAGTAATACTATAAGGCAGAATCTACCAAACCACTCCAGAGTAACTTTCAGTTTGTTGGAGACCATGCTCTACCTCTTACTAAAGTAGTAAGTTCATTCATGTATTTCTGATGTAAAATCATTCCAAACATACCGTTCCTCTTTCATGATGGAGGTAAAATTCTTCACGAGATGTAAAATTCTAAGCAGTAAATATAATTTCAATGTACAATCGATGTCTAGGTGTATACCAGACCTATAGATGGTAACATATTTAACAAGAAAACTCTTTAGATGTTTTGTTCAGACAATAAGGAACTGCACTCAAATACAAATTAACATTAAGATTTATGTCTTATTGCAGCTGTGCTCCAATTTACAGTATTCATTTCTGAAGATATAGCAAGATAGAATATTTAGATTGATTTTTGCAAGCTTAGTTGTTTGTAGTTGCAACTTGCCTTGCTTGCAAGGTTCACTGCAGAAGTAGGGGTTATAAATATAAATTGTGTAGGTCTGCATAAAGGAACATACCTTCTTTATGAATAATAGGGCTTTCATATACACTTCAATTAACACTCTTACACATATAAACTTTTTGATGTTTGATTTCTTTGTATAGAGGTTCTCCAAATTTACCTTGCTTAATTTTCCTAAAAACTCTGGGTAAAATCCTGCTCTTAGTACTAGCTCGTAAGTCAATTGGCTTGGTGGACCTTGTGTTATACTGGAATTACATTTATTGGGATATGCTCAATGCATTCTTAAAAATAATCATAAATAAATAAAGAAAATATTTAGTTAAACTCAATATTTTAATTCCTTGGGGTAATTTAAAAAAAATAGTAAAAAACTTTAAAAAGCTTCACAGAGCCATTGGTTAGAAAAATATTTCTGTAGAAATCACAGTAGTCCACAGTACAGGAGACACATAGACCTGTTGGAGTGCATCCAGAGAAGGTCCACAAAAATGATCCATGGAATGGAACACCTCTCCTATGAGGACAGGCTGAGAGAGCTGGCGCTGTTCAGCCTGGAGAAGAGAAGGCTTCAAGGTGACCTGATAGCGGCCTTTCAGTATCTAAACGGGAGCTACAGGAAAGAAGGGGACATACTCTTTATCAGGGTCTGTGGTGATAGAACAAGGGGAAATGGTTTCAAGCTCAAAGAGAGTAGACTTAGGTTAGATATAAGGAAAACATCTTTTACAGTGAGGGTGGTAAGGCACTGGAACAGGTTGTTGTTGAGAAGCAGGTTGCTCGGCAGCACGTAGCTACTGATTTACTAATGATTTATGATGTAATGATGTAATCCCTAGATACGTGGAATGTGGTGTTTCCAGTGTGTTCTAGTATATTCCAGCATATCCATAGTATTCTGTATCCACAGTGCTGTAGTTAACAACATATCCCATATATGGAGATAACTCAGGCAACGATATTGTTAGCGTGCGCGTTGCATAGAGCTTGTATCCCTGGACCCTGTATCCCTGGAAGCATATATGCTATATAAGATGGTGTGTTGCTACAATAAAATTGGACGCATCTCATATTGAGTTGATCGTGCGTTCCCCACGCGAGTACCGGTAGGGCAACCCTTTTGGGGAAACTTGGGGAGTTCCCCAACAGGTTGTCTAATGATGTGTTGATGCTCCATGCCTGGAGTCTTTCAAGGTGAGGCTGGAAAAGGCCCTGGGCAACCTGATCTAGCTGTGGTGTCCTTGTTCATCGCAGGGGAGTTGGACTAGATGGCCCTCAGAGGTCCCTTCCAACTCAAGGATTCTATGATTCTATGATTTTATGAGTTTTGACTGATGGCTTGATTTAGCAAAGCACTTAAGCCCATAATTAACCTTGGGAGTATAAAACCCAGAGAACATTGTAAAAGATGTGTCTGTATTCCTGCATATACACACACACTTATTTGTACACTGACATATACATACACAAAGTTTAAGGCCTTTGTTCTTTCTAGGTCTGTATATTTCCCTCTACAAATCTCAATACTGGAAAAGTTTAAGAAAATGCTTTGTTGGGTGATTTGTTCAAGTCCATATAAATTACATACTCAAACATTTTGAAAGCAAGTAATACATATTTAAGGCATCATACATCTCATACAACCTACATAATAAGCAGACACATTGCCCTCATCCAGGATGTAGAAATGATTGGCTATCAAACAATGGAATGAAATCCTGTCTCCTATATTTTTTAACAAATTTTGACTGTGGATTATTTTTCATAAAATCATTAAGATTGGAAAAGACCACTAGGAACATCTAGTCTGACTGTCAACCGATCACCACCATACCACTAGATGATGCTTGCAGGCACCTCATCTAGATATTTCTGGAACACCTTCAGAGATGGTGACTTCACCACCTCCCTGTGCAACCTGTTCCAAAGTATTGCCACTCTTTCTAGGAAGAATTTTTTCCTAATTCCTAATTTCCTAATTTCCTATATTTTTTTCCTAACCTCTCCTGGTGGAACTTGAGGTCATTCCCTCTCATCCTATCGCTGTTACCTAGGAGAAGAGACTCACCCCTACTTCGCTACTTAGATCAGCTTGCATATGTCTTCCAATTCTCAAACAACACACTATGTTTCAGCTTTATGTGGTGACAACGAAGTAAATTATTTGGTCTGTGTTGTTTTAGACATGCCAAGTCACTGAATCGTAGAATCATAGAATCATAGAATGGCCTGGGTTGAAAAGGACCACAAAGATCATTGAGTCTCAACCCCCCTGCTAAGTGCAGGGTCGCCAACCACTAGACCAGACTGCCCAGAGCCACGTCCAGTCTGGCCTTGAATGCCTCCAGGGATGGGGCGTCCACAACCTCCCTGGGCAACCTGTTCCAGTGCGTCACCAACCTCTGTGTGAAAAACTTCCTCCTAATATCTAACCTAAATCTCCCCTGTCTCAGCTTAAAACCATCCCCCCTTGTCCTATCACTATCTACCCTCACAAACAATCAATCCCCCTCCTGTTTATACGCTCCCTTCAAGTATTGGAAGGCCACAATGAGGTCTCCCCGGAGCCTTCTCTTCTCCGAACTAAACAAGCCCTGTTCCCTGTTCCCTGTTCCCTCAACCTTTCCTCATAGGAGAGGTTCAGAGGCTCCACCCCTCTGATCATCTTGGTGGCCCTCCTCTGAACTCTTTCCAAGAGCTCCATGTCCTTCTTGTGCTGGGGGCCCCAGGCCTGGACACAGTACTCCAGATGGGGCCTCACAAGAGCCGAGTAGAGGGGGACTACCACGTCCCTCTCCCTGCTGACCACTCCTCTTTTAATGCGGCCCAGGACATAGTTGGCCTTCCAGGCTGCCAGCGCACACTGCTGGCTCATGTCCGGCTTCTTGTCCACCAGGACCCCCAAGTCCCTCTCTGCAGGGCTGCTTTCAAGTACTTCTTCCCCCAGGTTGTATAAATACCTGGGATTGCCCCGACCCAAGTGCAGCACCCTGCACTTGGCCTTGTTGAACCTCATTAGGTTCTCATGGGCCCACTTGTCCAGCCTGTCCAGGTCCCTCTGGATGGCTTCCCTTCCTTCCAGTGTATCAACTGCACTGCTCAGCTTGGTGTCATCTCAAACTTGCTGAGGGTGCACTTGATTCCATCGTCTATGTCATTGATAAAGACATTGAAGAGCACCGGTCCCAGGACTGAGCCTTGGGGGACACCACTCGTGACCGGCCTCCACCCTGACACACAACCATTTATCACAACCCTTTGGCTGCAACCAGCCAACCAGTTCTTAACCCACCAAGCAGTCCATCCTTCAAATCCATACCTCTCCAATTTAGAGAGAAGGATGTGATGAGGGACCCTGTCAAAGGCTTTGGAGAAGTCCAGGTAGATGACATACATCGCCCTCCTCCCATCCACCGATGCCATCACTTCATCGTAGAAGGCCACCAGACTGGTCAGACAAGTTCTACCCTTGGTGAAGCCATGCTGGCTGTCTCGGATCACCGCCTTGTCACGTATGTGCCTTGACATGTCTTCTAGGAGGATCTCCTCCATGATCTTCCCAGGCACAGAGGTGAGGCTCACCGGCCTGTAGTTCTTTGGGTCATCCTTTCTCCCTTTCTTAAAAATGGGAGTAATGTTTCCCTTTCTCCAGTCACCGGGGACTTCACCGGACAGCCATGATTTTTCAAATATGATGGAGAGTGGCTCAGCAACCACCTCAGCCATCTCTCTCAGAACCCTAGGATGGATATCATCCAGCCCCATGGACTTCCACACATTCAGTTTCATGAGGAGGTCTCAAACTTGTTCCACTGTTACAGTGGGACAGAATCCGCTCCTCTCACCCACACCTCGAGGTTCAGGGTCCTGGCAGACATGGGGAGCCTGACCACCAGTGAAGACTGAGGCAAAGAAGAATCTGAAGAATCAAAAGGAGTACAATGATACTTCCACTATTATACCTTATTTCTGACCCCATTAAATTCCTTGTGTTTTGTGACAAATTACCAGTTTATGGACTTCCTGAGTTGGATATTTTATTCTCAACATTCTGATGAGTAGATTTGAATTGTCTTTTCTTCTGTGTATTTACTTACTCATTTTTCACACAAGTTTTCAGTTGTATATCCAAATAACCTTTGGCAATGTGAGTCATACTTTAATTATGTGCTGTGTGAGACAAGCTTCTTTTTGTTTGTTTTAATGCTTCCACCTCATAATTTCCATTTTGTTCGCCTTGGGTTGTCTACTATTTAAAATTTTAGATAGTCGTTGTAATTCATCAGTATTATCCATTCCCTTCTCTATGTATCCCTCCCTTCTTCTTCAGTTGTCTTCCTTCCAAGCTTGGGAGTATTGCAGTAATTAATCTATCTTTGTAATTAAGTTGTTCTGCCACTCTGACAATATTTTGTGTCTTTATTTCTTTCTCAAGTTCTTCTCTATCACTTTTGTAGTAACATAAGTTCATGTGTTTTTCACAATGTGAGTGCAACATGATTAATAAAGTGACAGAATGTTTTTTTCCTTGACTTTTCAGTTGTTTTCAGCTCCTTTTTTACTACTTCCTAACAAAGCATTGAACTAATGGTAATAAAATATATATGTTCACAGTAAGGCCACAGTCTGTCCCTAAGTGGTAACTGATTTAAGGATTTTTATCATATATTTGTAGCTTCTCCATGTTTTCTTTGATTCTTCCTCCTTCGACAAATGAGGCAGATTTCCTTTCTACAAAGAGCACTTTTAAAGGTATTATGACTGAGCATGACTACACTAGGTATTGTTCAACTCTGCCATGATTTGAGCTGGTTTGGTTCTTGAACTGGATGAGCTCTGTCTACCTCTCAGAAGGCTTAATAGATAATGTAGGATTTATGATTTCCTTAATACACTTCTGTTATTCAAATGTCTTCTTCATCATCACTTCAGAGGGTAAATAAAGTGAAGTCACACCCGTTAACAAAATACAGTGTGACTGCCATACTCAAACTGTATTTGTTACTACAGTTCAGCAATGGTAAATAGCCTTTGTTCCATTCACTCTTTTCTTATTATTCCTCTCTCTTCAGCCATAAACTCTGTAAAGTAAATTAGAAGAAATATAACCTAGTTTGTGCTTACATTACTGACACGGAAAAGAGTAGAAAAAATAGCCTTATCCTATCTTGATTATGCTGATACATGCAGTTTATGTGACAATCTAGCTTTTGCATTTACCTCAAAGACCTGATATGGAGGAACAATCGTATTCATAACAAGGCTGTGCACTCACTTTAGCATTGTATACTAGTTGTATTAATTACATTTGTAATGTTTTGTTTGTCCTAACTGCTGATGGAACCATTCGAATGACCATTTGAACAAAAATTTGTTTTTTTTTGCCGGATTGTTTTTTTCTCAGTTTCTAACTAAGAGATTATGTATTAGTTATGAAGTGCTTCTTTTCTACTTTCTTCATTGGAAGCTACTTGCACATTTTACCTTAACATAAATAACTGTTTCAGTGAGGTCACGGCCCTTGCAGTTCAGCTGGCTGTCAGCGTTCCAGCTGAATGGCATCTGCACTTACATCCTGCTTCAAGGGGAAATGCAAACAATCATGCTGCTTAAGGAACAAAACTTCAATATTTATGTTAAAATCACTTTTGATTAAAAGCCAATTACACTGAAGATGATGCAAATTCATCTTGTTTTTGTTTGGGCAAATCCAGAGATAAAAGCCCTGGATCTAAACCCACTCTTCTGCTCCCCATTTAACTATCTGTAGTTTTGAAATTGTATCTGTTCTGTAACTAATCAGCCACAGCAGGATGCTGGAATATATGACTATATCAAGAAAATATGTGAAGGCAGTGACTGTTAGCTACCTCCCTACTGCCATCTTCCACAATTACTCGCTTGGGCAGTTTTAGTGGTTCAACATTTGATATTGTGTCCAGTTTGCCAAAGCAAGACAATAAAAAATCTACAAATTATTTGATTTTGTAGGAGCATCTACTTCAAGGTTCTTGAACTTTCTGTCGCCATTCTCTGGCAACCATATAATGTCCATATAACGAATCCTAAAGAAGTAAATCACAAACATAGCTTGATATGGCATCTTTGTGAGATTTGTTGGTGGATCCCCTTATGTGAATAATGAGTTTCATAAGAGGAATATGGATAAGAGAATAAGATAAGAGCAATACGTCAGCCTCAGTATCTTCATTACACAGTTTATAAAACAACACCATTGTAATGACTGAAGAAAATAACTTTCTCGTCTGTAAAGCAAAATCCTTTAACATGTAATTAACTTATATGAGTGCTTAAGTCCCTTTAAGTAAATTATTAACAGAAATAGACTTAAGCATATCTTGAGACTAGATCTAAAGTGATGCGTTCCTTAGTGCCCTGGAAATGTGTTTCATTGTTCATGAATAAACATAACATACACAGTATGATACCACAAGAGAGACATGATATAAGAGGTAAAGTTCCTCCTGCAAAATAAATGCCCTGTAATATAAAATAAACACAAGACAGCAAATGGAAGAAATAAAAAATAAGCAAACTACCATGCTATTGCCTCACTGAATCAAGCAGACAGATAAGGCATTCTACTCTGTTTACACTTTCATGGAGTTATATTAATCAAGCTATCTTTGCCTATCACAGTATTTCCTTCTCTCTCTTCTTTTTCCTTAGATTTTTCAAGTAAGATCAGAACTGAACTGCTTTTTTTTTCCAAAATCTGATTGACATTCCCATGTAGGTCAATTCTCTTTGCCATGACATTGTCTTAGGTTAAAAGAATAAAAGGGTAAAAGAGATCTATTGTTTTATTTTTCAGTTGACTTGATTCATATGCCTATTCCAGTAAGCCAGGCTTACATTTTTAAGTAACGTATTCAACAACCTGAAAAAAAGTTCACCCAGAGCTAAAGAGAGCAAGAGAAGGATGAGAAAGAACACTTTGCAACGAATCTTTTCGTAGGTAATTTATACACATACTAGTTTCTATTGTACCATTCCTGATTCTCCTGCAGATCAAACTTGAAAGAAGATTGAATTCAAGTACTATTTCTGCTATGTGAACAGAGCACATTGAGCTGCTCTTATCATCTTCAAAGGTTGCCTCCTACTTTATGAATAATGAGTCCTTAAAGCAATGTTGTCAAAATAAGCTGAACATGTAAGTTACTGCTGTGTGCAATTATAATTGTTGAAAGAATGCACCAGTAGTAAAGGGAAAGGATATTTTTTGTCTTTTTTTAAAATAAATTTTCAGATGTAATGGATAAGCCTTGGTCTCAGAAAAAATGAGAAAAAGAAATTTTAGTCCAATTATTTCAATCGTATAATACTATTATAATTAGAATTTACATGCTCTTGAAGGCTGAATTCAAATGTTCTCAAACATCACGCTATTCAAGGGTTACTTGAATGGCAATTCAGATTCAGATATCTCAGGACTGTCTTTGACAACATCACAAGAATTTTAAACCCTACAGGTAAGCAAGATCTTGTTATCTTCCTATTTCTGTTCTTTTTTTCTTTTTTGCAGCATTAAAACTTACTACTTATTAATGCATACAATATTTGCATTGCCTATTAATGCAGAGTTCTGAAGAAGAGCGGTCAAATATCATTTTATGGGCTTTGCTTCTAAATATTTTCTTTTTCACTTTAAAAAAATGCTAAAATAATTGAAGACTTGAAATGAAATCAGTAAATCTGCCACTCTTTGAAGAAGCAAAAAAGATTAGCGACTAGAGTCAAAGATATATCTAGGAAATTAATTTTCCATTTGAGAAATTCCAATGGGAGATATATCCTAAATCCCTCCATAAATCTTGTCCAGAAATCTTATTCATATACACAGACTTAGAATGTAGAATCAAACATTTATTGTAAACAGTATTTCCATGTTTCTGTTCTGTGTCCAGAAATCAAGGTCTTCTAAAATACTATTTGAATAACTATAAAACATTAAAGTGTTTTGTTTTAATCTTCTGTGTGAAACCAGAATTTTTAAACTCTTCTTTAAATCACTACATTTTTACTTTCAATTAACTTGAGAAAACACAAATTCTAATAATTAATATTGCCTTAAATATCATTTTCCTGCACTAAATTTACCCAAGATTTCTAAGGCATTAAATTTAAAATTATTTGTCCAATCCTAGGAAAAGTTGACTATTTGTTCTGTTTGAAAATTTAGAATAAACATTTCACAAAGAATTCAAAGAAAAAAATGGATAAACTAATGGCATATGAAAAACTGTAAACTGTACATATGAATTGTACAGTGTTGTTCATCTTGTTAAATCAAAAATAAGTTAACAAAATAATGTTAAGGCTGATTAAAAGCTATTCAACTGAGCAAAAATCCTCATTTACAACATAAGGAGCATACAGCAGGCCTGCTGTAGGGAGCCTGCTGCCTGCTGTAGGGGGCCTGCTTTGCAGGGTCATTGGACTTGATGATCTCTAGAGGTGCCTTCCAACCCCTTCAGTTCTGTGATTCTGTGATTCTGTGAAAAGATTTTAAATTAATCCCTTCAATATTTGTTCTTGAACTGTTCACATGTTGGTCAGTAGCTGTAGTGACTTTCCAGATATGGAGTCTAACATCACAGTTTGTGTAGGCCAGTGGGAGATCCCTTTGTTTTGCCTGCTGTTGTGACATGTAAAGATATGGTGTGGCCTAACCAGATCAGGAACACCCTTTAGGTGTTCAACCTGTGTTAGGAAAACAAAATGTTTCTTGTGTTCAAGAAAAATTTAGATATAGCATTGAGAGACATGGTTTAGTGGGGTTATTGGTGGTAGGTGGATGGTTGGACTGGATGATCTTGTAGGTCTTTTCCAACCTAACTAATTCTATGATTCTATGAAATCAAAGCAGTCACACAAACAATCAAACAACCAAACAATCAAACAAAAATAAGTGTATGAACAGCATCATGTGGCACTGCTGTCTTTATTCACATAAACAGATGATTACTTCAAGTATGTGCAGCAACCTGAATCGGATTTTGAATAAACCTGAGTATGAGGTGAAGGATTAAACTGACAAATTTGCAAGAACAACTTAAATAGGAAGGCAGCCAATATATTTAATCCAGAGAGAATGAAAAAACAAATGGATTTACGCATTTCTGTTCTGTACATATAGCTGCTGCACAACAGATATTTAATAACACACCACTCAGCTCTCCTCTAGTACATTAGACACATCAGAGCTGAGTCAGACTGCCCCTGGAAAATGTTAACTGACAGGAGCCTGGAGCAGTGAATCTTTAAGGTCATTGACAATAGCAGGTAGCCTATCAATTCAATGAAGTTAAGGTAAAATTGCATTAAGTATTTGTGTTAGGTCCATCAGAAGACTCCTCGATGGATTGTAAAACGCTGAAAAAAGCATTAAGAAATCACACTGTAACCTCTTTGTTAGCCTCAATTTACACTTAATCCAAGGAAGAAATGTTAGTAGAACAAAATGAGTGGTTGTATATGCTTTTGCCTATTTTAGAAAAACGAAAAGTATAAAAACTTATAGCATGGCAAAATTTGCTCTGTCTGTTTTTTATTTCCCTATTTTTGCTGCCATTTTCAGAATGCTGATAGTTTAAATTTTCAATTTGTAATTTTAAATGATCCTGAAAGAACAATTCAATGAATTAAAGTTATCTTGTGTGAAGTCTTAATTCAGAACAACACGAAATTCTTCTAGAGAAAGTCCAGTGGATGGCCACAAAGATTATGAGGATCTTGGAGCATCTCCCTTATGAGGAAAGGCTGAGAGACCTGGGACTGTTCAGCCCAGAAAAGAGGAGACTGGGAGGGGATCTTATCAGTGTCTATAAATATGTAAAGGCCAGTTGTCAAGTGGAAGGGGCCAGGCTCTTTTCTGGGGTGCCCAGCTGATAGACAAGGGGCAACAGGCAAAAAGTGGAACACTGGAAGTTCCATCTGAACACGCAAAATAATTTCTTTTCTTTGAGAGTAACAGAGCACTGAAACAGGCTGCCCAGAGAGGTTGTGGAGTCTCCTTCTCTGTAGATATTCAAAACCCTCCTGGACACATTCCAGTGTAACCTATGGTAGGCAACCTGCTTTAGCAGGGAGGCACTGGACACAATGATCTTCAGAGGCCCTTTCCAACCCCTATGATTCTGTGATTCTGTATGAAAAGTAATTTTCTTTAAACATTGTCATGGTTTTATGATTTTCGGTTATTGGTACTCCACATCATAACATCATGTAGTGAATGTACCTGGTTCTCAGAAAAGAAGGACTACTACAGTCCCCACGGCACTTTGCTCCTCTGTTACCATCTTCCAGCCGGAGGGAAAAGATAAAAGCTCACAGTATAAAAACTTGCAGATCACAAGACCTCATCCCTTTTTTTCCCGCCGTCTTTCGTCTTGGCAGCACCACGCTCTCCAGCCGTCTTATCGTCG
Source organism: Numida meleagris (assembly GCF_002078875.1). Classification (NCBI taxonomy): domain Eukaryota; kingdom Metazoa; phylum Chordata; class Aves; order Galliformes; family Numididae; genus Numida; species Numida meleagris. The sequence continues at coordinate 73,433,710 of NC_034411.1, read as the reverse complement.
GTAGTAGAGTAAGGCCTACCTTGATACTGGGACATTCTCTCTCTCTGATTTGGATTTATCAGCTTAAATTTTAATTATATTGTATTATAGTGTGTTGTTTTGCATTCCAATATTTTATTTAGTAAATTAGTTTGTTTCTCCTCAGATTGTTGCCGCTGTTCTTTGCTCTCAGGGCCATCTCCTAACCCTTTTTTTCCTTTTCCCTTTCCCGGGGCGTGGGCCTGTGGGTCCCCCGACCCCTTCGTCACGGAACCGGGCCAAACGCCCGTAAACCGTTGACAAACATGCATATTTAAATTGTACTAAATTGATTGATGTGGAGTAATGTGTTTCTTGTCTGTTGCGAGACAGTAAGAACAGTAACAACAGCATCCTGAAAATGCCCAGTTATATCCCAGAAATTCATATTAACACAGATTGTAAGAAATTGTTTTTGATAGAGTGGAACAGAAATAGATTATACCCACAATAAGGCAAGAAACAATGTGTGTGACTTAAAGGATTTTTTCCTATGCTATCCTAGATAAAATAGGCAGACAGGGCTGCTTGCACCAAACAATGCGATGCTAGGAGATAGCTGAGCAAGACAGGATTTGTGTAGGATACGGAGAAATACAACACTTCTGCACCCAGACTCCACCATACTGTGGGTCAAGGGTTAGATTTTACACAGTAACTGTGATAACATCATATTTTTCCCTGGTATGAAAATGGGCAGAAGTAAAGTGAAATTAGGAATTTCATGTAGGACATTAATTTCAGATTCCTCGGTCTATGTTACAATGCAGACATCTCTACTTCAGTGGTGCTTTTGGGAAAAGAAAGGAGAGGAGAGGAGAGGAGAGGAGAGGAGAGGA
>NC_034411.1:73425287-73432648 GCF_002078875.1 Numida meleagris | reverse complement strand
GAGGAGAGGAGAGGAGAGGAGAGGAGAGGAGAGGAGAGGGAGTGTTTGCATTTAGTATCTAGAAACGTACAGGTGACTTAAATAGGTAATAAATAGCAATCTAACAAAAAAAATCACAAAAAAAACCCAAAACAAACAACCAAAAAAAAAAAGACAACCACCATAAATCCATGAATCCATGATCATGCAATACCTTGAATGAAGGGTTTCATTATCATTTACCTTCACTTATGCATGTTTGGGTTTCATTTTCATTTACCTTCACTCATGAGTGTTTAGGTTTCATTTTATTTTTGTTTATTTTGTGGAGGTATGAAAGGAAACCAAAGCCCAACACCAGAATTACAATATTTCTTTTATTGCTGTCTGTACATACCTACTAGGGAGCACAGAAGCTTGGCTTATGGTATGTCCCAGGATCCTAATCCCTTTGCAAGGACTTAGGGTCTGCCTGAATTCTCCATTATCTCAAGGACACAAGCTGCATTTGTACATAAAGTGGAGGGCAGGGAACAGCCTGGGAAATGAAGAGCTGTTTCCATGATGTGTCAGCTTATTCTTTATATAGTATAACATATGGCAAATTCTGTTTTCTTCCCCTCCCATTCTCTGTGTTGGAGTTATTTTCTTCAAAATGATGAAAGGCATAAATAAAATGTTCTTGGCTCTGGGCCTTCTCTATTGAAATCAGTGTGTGAGGGAGAGGGGTAATATAGAGGAGTGTAATGTGTGTAAAATGAAGACGTTGTTTTCAAATTATCTTTTCTTGTACTCAGGGTATAAAATTTGAAGATTATTCAGGATGTCCTACATTGATAATTATTCTCTTTGTTCACACTGCTGTAATACAACAACTGCAGTGTACCTCTTTCTTGATATAAGCCCATACTATATGCAAACTAATAACCTTGAAGTAGAATGCTGGTTGTTCAAGTCATGTTTACTATTGAGAGCATATTCAATATAGTATAGAAATTCTTGCCTGCTAAAATGTCTTCTATAATGGGCTGCATTGACTTTGCTGTTTTTAAACTAAATATCAACCATAAGGTAAGAGTGGGAAGGAGCAGATGGAGTTTGTATCTCAAACTGTATTGGAATCAAAATAGATTCTTTAAAATTCATATCCAAATGTGGCTATGGGAAATTATAAATTATAACTCAACAATGTTTTTATAGTGATGCATCAGATACAATGTTAACATAATGATTACGTAATAATGACAGTAAAGAAACAATTCTTGTGTCGTATTGCTGGTCTTGTTGTAACCTTACAGCTGCTGTCTTAAGAAAAAAAAAATCAACAGGACTGGATGTGAAAAATGAAGACGTGTTTATACCATTTTTAAAGACAGTAACCACAGCAGTTTCCAGCAACCAGTGAAATCTTTTGTTAACAATCCGATCATTAATACTATAGGTCTTTTTCCCTTCACACTGTACCCATGTATGTGTTTTACATTGTCTTTAACTTATATTAGCTTATCTTTTGGAATAAAAATCTTATAAAGGTATTTATTAACATTTACAAGGTTGATGTCTGTGTTAAATCGGGTAAATCTGAACTTCTGTGCCTTTACTTAAAGCCATTGACAGGAAAATGGACAACTATGTGAGCCTTTTTTAAAAAGGGGCTGCCTTTTTTGTTAGATCAGAGAGCTTTCACTTTCATGTGAAAGTCATTTCATTTTCATGTGGAAACATACATCTTGTAGAAAGTGATCTATAAAACCTGGTTATTCAGAGGCTGAAATTTATGCAAGAAATGGTGTTTTTATCACAGAAATGGAGCAAATAGTTTCCGAGACTGAATGAAAAAGTATTGCTATTAGTAAGTTAAAGGCAGAGATCACTTACACGTTCCTCCAACCACTGGCAGTAATCATCTGCATTTAGTATTCCATCAGTAGATTGCTTCTGACAAGTTATACATTCAAGAGATTAATTCATCAGTTTCCAGCAATCACTTTCAGTAATCTTTAGCATGAAAAATACTCTGCACTGAAATAAGAACATTTGTGGTCAGCTATCAAAATATCACACAGTATTTAGTCTAATTTTCATGACATTTTACATGCAAACACACTCAGTACAAAGTAGTGACTTAAGTGAGCATAAGATTTTTCCTTCAGTGGGAAATTATTTTTTATGTTACTTTCAAATCCTGTTTTCATGCAGTTGAAATCAAGGATGTACAGAGATGTCATTGCAGTTTAGCTCAATATAAACAGAAAATTAAAAATAAATAAATAAATGAAATGAAGTTCCTTTTCCTCCCATGAAATTCAGAGCAGGGCACCACAGAGAAAAATACACGATACTGTGAAACAGAGATACTATATCTACACAATTCAGCACAAATCAGATACACTGCCTTTGCTCCTGCAAGTGTATGAACCAGAAGGCAAGCACTGATCTTAATATGTGTTCTAGCTGGCACATACCACCAAATTTAATCTGCTAACTACTTGGGAAATGCTGCTGGCAGTCCTTCAGGCCACCTGTGTTGTTTGCACTTTAGTCACCACTGGCACTCTCTATAGAGGTAGGAAATACAGTTTTGATTCTGTACCTGGCCCTATACAGAGCCACCGCCTGTGTTACAAGAGATCTGTCCACTCAGATGTTCAAGATATTTTTTGCTCCAGTTATGATCAAAAAAGCAGACATGTTTTGCCACACTTCTTCTATTTAAAAGATTCATGTAATTGATCCATTTTCCAGAAATTTTTAACTACAGTAATCCACATTCTCAAAAAAAAAAAACAAAAAAAAAACCTTCAACAAATTCACTAGACAACAGGCTTTGTCTGAAATTTATACTGAAAACACTGAAAATTAATGTTTCATTTTAATTTACAATATGTTTTTAGTTCATTCAGGGAACAAAAGACTCCTGTAGTTAATTTAACACCTGTCTTCAATACAGATATCTGGGGGTGAGGTGCAAGGGCTGTCGTGAACCCCCCTTGCTCAGGGGCCGGCACTCACCAGCACAAGCGACGCGCAGGGTGCGGCCGCTCCTCACCTGGCCGGCCACACAGCGCAGGCCGGCCAGTGTCAGCCACATGAAGGTGATGCACTGCGGAGCTGCGGAGGGGAAGGAGAGGGCCACGGTCAGAGCCCCGGCAGAGAGGGAGGAGGGGCTGCAGCCCTGCAGCCCCCAGCTCAACGCAGAGCACATGCAAAGGGGAGAGAGCCCTTTGCCCGGTTGTCATTGACGTCAGGAGGCTGAGGGTGCTCTACCATAGCTGCTGAACAGCTTGCTCAGGGTGATGAGCGCAAACTCCTTGGACATCTCCGCCACGGCCTTCAGGTGGCCCTGGAGCTCGGCCATCACCAAGCTGAAGTGCGAGCGGGCCAGAGCCACCAGGACGTTGCTGGCAGCTGTCCTCACGTTGTCTGTCGCGCCCTGAAAAATTGTCCCTGGTGACACGCGGCACAGGAGACTGCCTGAGGCCCTGGGAAGGGCTAAGCCACCGCCGTCCGCCGGCAGAATGCCAGCGCGGGCAGGCGGCTCCCTTTGCCTTCGGGAGTGACCCCTCACCTGGGCCGCCGTCAGGTCCTGGGACACCTCTGCCAGCAGCCGGTTCGCCGCCCTACACGGCGGGCGGCTGTCCTCTTCCCACAGGGCGCTCTCCAGCTCGCAGTATGCCTGCGCTCGGTCACCCTGGGGACAGGGATCAGTCACGCTCGCTTTGCCCTTGTTCCCAGGGAGCAGCCTGCTGCCACCCGTGGCTATGCCGATGTGCTGCCGGGGTCAGGCAGGTGCGAGGGCGGCACAAAACCCTGGGCTGTGGGCCTGGCACCCTCGGGACCGTGGCAGTGGGCCGGGGCAAGGACTGATGTTTGCATGTCCCCAGCTCACCTCCCTGTCTTGCAGGCGCTGCAGCAGCAATGTCACGGGACAGGCAGGGGCAGAGCTTGCCACCCTGCATTCCATGAGACGGAATAGGACTGAGCAGTTGGGGCAAAAGTGTTCTGGGGAGCAAGCTGGCAGGATTGATGACCAGAGCATTGAACTAGATTTGACGGAGGAAGGGGATGGAGTTCCTTGTGACAGAGAAGGGCCTGGGAACGCTGTCTGTTTAGGAAACTGTGGAGAAAAACCTCCCAGTTGTCCAGTAGGATCTTGTGAGGACTCCTCAGAGAAGATGATGTTGCCAAGAGCCTGGCTTAACCCTTCTTGCATCCCTCTAGAGATCCCTGCACCCTCTGCTTCCTTACAGTGCCTGTACAGCAATGTGCGCCGCCTGGGGAGTAAACTAGAACATCTGGAAGAACTAGAGATCTGTGGGGATGTGATCTCATTGCTATCACGGAGACATGGTGGTACAGCTCACGTGACTGGAATGCTGCTGTCCGACCACTGTGTCCAATATCTAAAAGGAGATTAGAAAGAGGAGGAGAATCAACTTTGTACTCGGGTAGACGGTGACAGGGCAAGGGGGAATGGTTTTAAGCTCAAGGAGGGAAGGTTTAGGTTGGTTGCCAGGGGGAAGTTCTTTACAGAGAGAGCGATGAGGTGCTGGAATGGGCTCCCCAGAAAGACTGTGGGTGCTCCATCCCTGGAAGCATTCAAGGCCGGGTTGCATGGGGCCCTAGGCAGCCTGGTCTAGTACCAGCTCTGGAGGTTGCTGGCCCAGCCTGTGGCAGGGGGGTAGGAGCTTGATGATCCTTGGGGTCCCTTCCAACCCAAGCCATTCTGTGCTTTTATGACTCTATGTATCTCTCTCTGCAGGAGGAATGCGTCATAGCATTTAGTTAAAGCTAAGTACAGTCTTAAGAACACAAGGCAATCTTCCATTTACAATGAGACAGTTTCTACCTTTGTCGCTTCCCAGAAATTTGGCTTTTTCCTGGGGAAAATTCAGTGATCTCTTCGCTATGGCTTCAGGACTCCTCCTTCCTCTCAGCCAATGCTTTTTGTAGGACGCACTGCCATGTCCTTGCAGAGATACGCATTTTCTCCTCAAGTTTCCTCTCGCTACCCAGTGAAAGTTGTATGATACTCTGGGGCTTTTTATTCGCAGTTGATCTTTAGATATTTATTGGAATTGTTCGGAGGTTAAGTGGATGTCTACCCTAAATGCTGACATTTTCACCTTTCACACTTAAAAATAAACAACTAAGCCACATGTCTTTTGATTTATTTGCCAGAAATAATAGCAGAGAATTCAGTATCTCTCTGCAGGAGGAATACATCATGGTATTTAGCCAGGCCCTTCTCTGCAGAGCTCCTCTCCTGCAGGCCAGCCCCTACCAGTTAGAGCCGTGTCCAACTCACAGCCCAGCTGGCCCTGCACCCGCCCGCTGCCCCGTGCCATCATGGCGGCAGCACTGCCCCGCCCAGTGGCCCGGCCCGGCACCGCAGCACCAGCTGAACACCGGTGCGCTACGAACCTGTGTGGTGCTGGCCCATGACATCCGAGGCAGATGGTGGTGGTGTGGCAGTAGGGGTTGAACCTTCCCACCGATATTCCGTTACGTGTTGTTGCCGTGCGACAGATGGCAGCATAGGAGTAGTCTGACACAACGGCGTCTGACGTGGAAGCGCAGATGAAGCAGAGGTGTGTCACTGAACTCCTCCATGCAGAAAATCTGTCACCACTGACATTCATCGATGCACAAGCGCACGCGTGCAGTAACATATACACACACGCGCGCGCGACAGCCTGCGCTGATCAGGTGCAGGGCACGGCCAGACGAGCGCGGTGACCAGCAGCTTATGTACATGCAACTGCCCCCTTTTATCCATTTTTCCCTCCTCTCCAACCTCTGGTTCCTCCTTCACGTTGCTTGCGATCTCAAGATGCCCTGTTCTACATCCCAAGCAATGACTGGGGTGGACAGAGTTGGCCAGAGGTGCCTCTAGAGCCCTTCCCCGGCTCCTTGCAGGCTCCCCCAGCTGTGGGGCTGCTCACCTCCCGTGACAGCACAGGGAAGGGCCAGAGTTCCCCAGCCCAGGGGCTTCTGGTTCTTCCACGAATGGGCAACAGCAGCCTTTCATCGCATAACCCAACACTTCCTCGTCGCTATAAAGTCCATATGGGATTTTGGAAATGTCATCACCAACAAGTAACACGGCTGCTGTGGAAGCGGAGGTGATGTGCAGTGGTGAAATGTCAGCACCTTCATCAGTGGCCGTCACCTGCCGCCAGCACAGCCTGCAGGCACATACACAGCAGGGGCAAGGACAAGTGAAGCAAAAGAGGAAGGATGAGAATGAGAGGGGTGAAAGAGAGCATGAGCGTCAGGCAGAGGTGATCTGGAAGGGTGCTGCTAGAGAGGCAGCTGGCCTCAACCTGCTGCTCGGAGAAAGGAGGCCGAGGGTGAAGGAGGCAAAGAAAAATGAGAGGGAGGCAGGCGAGAACAGAATGCGTCATCTGACGTGGAGAAAGATGAGCTCTGCAGGGCTAATTCTTTGCTTGCCGATACAAGGAAATGGAAACACGCCGTGAAGGAGGATGCAAAAAAATAAGTAAGCAGCTGGATAAAGAAAAAGATATGAAACGAGCAGAGTCTAATGTGGAAATGTAAGTGAGCAGGAGTGAGAGGACCCATGGTAAACCACCTGGTTATGCCAAAGGGAATTCTCCAAGAGTTTGGAGCAAAACAGGCCTGTACCTCTAAGTCAAAACTTAGGAAGAACCCGGTATTGCTGTAGTTCTCTGACTGTGAACTACAAAGTAACCTGTTTTGGCAAGCCATGTGTTTGGACGATATTCTGCAGGAGACACAACGTATCCACAGCAGGGGTCTTGGTGTCCCATGGAAACGCCCATGCCTGCGCAGCCACAAGCTGTGCTGCCGGACGTCCGCTGCCCTTGCAGACCAGCGCATGGCGTAACTGGTATGGAGAAGAGACGGTCTACAGCAGCTATTAAAATGAAGACTTGGTAAAAAAAATACTCCTTAGCCAGGATTCTGGCATTCAAAATTTTTAATAAATAATACAAATTTTTTAGCTCAGCTGTCCTTTTCATTATTCCACCGGCTCCAGTCTCGAGGACAAACCGCTCTTCTTCTTCTCCCCCGCACGCCACTAGAAAAAGGAGAGTCTCAAGTTGTGACTGAGTAATTCCTGCCTCAAACAGACTTTGAGAGGGCCAGAACCATGTTGAGGGGCACTGGGGATACAGGGATGCCCAAGCAGTGCTCCTTCAGCAAGTCCTTCAAGTCCCAGAGAGGCACTGTCCAAGTGGACAAGGGAGAAAAAAAAAAGCAAGAGCTCTTCCGCCCAGCCCCGAGGCAGACACAGCTGCCAGACACTGGCCCCATCACGCCCACCTTTCCCACAGAGGCACTGCAGGATGCAGCAGCTCCACAGCAGGTGGACCTAGCCTGCTGCCTAGCCGCTG
>NC_034411.1:73392588-73420992 GCF_002078875.1 Numida meleagris | reverse complement strand
AGAAACAGGACCGTTTCCTCCGGGCAGATGCGGGCTGTGGGGAAGAAATCCCACGCTGTGTTAGCAAGCAACTCATGCCCCTTCCTGAGGCTTGGCAGAGAGGTTTTGGCCAGGGCACCTCCAAGCACGGCCAAATCTCCTCTCCTTACCCTGCAGCAGGATGCAGCGGGTCATCTTCGTGCTCTCAGCCTCGCTGTGCTGTTTGGTGTCCTCAGAGAGCTGTGGGGACAAGGTCCACTTGAGAAAATCACATTGGCACTGAGGCCAGAAAAGAAAGCGTGCTGCCTGCTCTCATCTCCCTTGGCGCTCTTGGGAAGAGGCCACGCAGGCAAAACCCAGCCCGCCCTACAGCGTCCCCAGGGGCACACGCATGGCTCCGGAGCAGGCACGGGCATGCAGGAGCTAAGGCTGAGCAGCTGCTCGAGGCTCGGAGCTCCGCAGTCCTCCTGAGACTTAGCCAAGAGGGAAACTGCTGTGGGCGCGAGGGTAGGCTCCCCTTACCTCGCAGAACACGGCACTGGTGATGGCCAGCAAGGTGTCCTTGGGGATGACAGACTGAACTCCCTCCAAGATATCGAGGCTCTGCAAGAGACCAGGGGAGGAAGAAAGGGCTGTAGCCACATCTAGCCACTTGGGAGTGGAGAAACCGTTTCCCAGTGGTTTGTCCACTGGGAGAAGCTCCCACACAGGCCTTCTTGCTTGTCACCGCCCCCCAGCAGTACCAAGAGAGTCTCTCTGCTGTGAGCCGAGCCCCATTTGGACATCGTTTGCCGGCATTTCCCACCCAACAGCCTTCTCCTCCCCCATCAGATGCAACTGGACGTGGTCCTCCCGGTTGTTAGCACAGAGCTCCTCAGGCACTCAGAGCCACACAGTGGTGGTGGTGAAGCCTCCCATCCCCAGGAGATGGGCCCCAGTGACTCTTGGCTCCCTCCTGGGCCTGTCTGGGTTGCTCTTTCCTTGACTGAAGAGCTCAGGAAGCCTCAGACCTCCCTTGGACACCTGTTCCTTCTTTCTCCGAGGGCTCCCCGCCTCCTCCCTGCAACCCACTGACCCCTCGGGCACTCACCCCAGGGCACTCAGCCACACACCCACGCTGAGCCCTGCTCAGCATCTCACCTTGGTCACCCTGGAGGTGTCCTGGACCTCCTGACACTGGTGCACAAGCCAGAGGAGCTGCTCCCAGATGTGCTGTCGGCGCAGCTCCTCTTGCAGGAGGAGATCCATCATGGCAGCCACAGCCCCGACGACGGCCTGTTTGTCCTGGAGAGGGACGGCAGAGGCCCACCATCAAAGACTGAAGGTCTGCCCTTCCTACACAGAGGGCTGTCTCTTTCTCTTTCCCTTCCCCTTCCCCATACCCCCGTGCCCAGCAGGAGTGGGCTCACTCTGGAGGACAGGGAGGTTTTCCCAACACCCTCATCCCCAGCTCTCCCTGCCGCAGTGCTGTGACATGCGGCTGCTTTCTGGCAGGGAGATCCAGCCCCGAGCACAGAGCCAGTTTGGGGCCCTTTGCAGCCAGTCCACTCCCTCTCGTCAGCCCTCTGCTCTCAGCCCGCTGGGCACAGACAGGGCTGCCAACGGGGATGTCCCCGCTGCCATCCCGGGACGGGAATGCAGCAGTGCTCACCTGTTCCTCCTCGCAGCCCCACCAGTTCCTCACCACAGAGCAGAGGAGCTGGTAAAGATTCTCACAGATTTGCTCTTTCTCTGTGGCGGGCCAGGGGCATTGCTTTCCAGAGCACAAGTGAGCCCTGACTCCTTCTGACCATTGTTTCATAACTGAAGAAAAATAATAAAAAAAAATACCAAGAGAAAAGGGAGCCTGTGAGAGTCTGCAGCAGGGCGAGGTGCAACGGCTGTCGTGAGCCCCCCTTGCTCAGGGGCTGGCACTCACCAGCACAAGCGACGCGCAGGGTGCGGCCGCTCCTCACCTGGCCGGCCACACAGCGCAGGCCGGCCAGTGTCAGCCACATGAAGGTGATGCACTGCGGAGCTGCGGAGGGGAAGGAGAGGGCCACGGTCAGAGCCCCGGCAGAGAGGGAGGAGGGGCTGCAGCCCTGCAGCCCCCAGCTCAACGCAGAGCACATGCAAAGGGGAGAGAGCCCTTTGCCCGGTTGTCATTGACGTCAGGAGGCTGAGGGTGCTCTACCATAGCTGCTGAACAGCTTGCTCAGGGTGATGAGCGCAAACTCCTTGGACATCTCCGCCACGGCCTTCAGGTGGCCCTGGAGCTCGGCCATCACCAAGCTGAAGTGCGAGCGGGCCAGAGCCACCAGGACGTTGCTGGCAGCTGTCCTCACGTTGTCTGTCGCGCCCTGAAAAATTGTCCCTGGTGACACGCGGCACAGGAGACTGCCTGAGGCCCTGGGAAGGGCTAAGCCACCGCCGTCCGCCGGCAGAATGCCAGCGCGGGCAGGCGGCTCCCTTTGCCTTCGGGAGTGACCCCTCACCTGGGCCACCGTCAGGTCCTGGGACACCTCTGCCAGCAGCCGGTTTGCCACCCCGCATGGCGGGCGGCTGTCCTCTTCCCACAGGGCGCTCTCCAGCTCGCAGTATGCCTGCGCTCGGTCACCCTGGGGACAGGGATCAGTCACGCTCGCTTTGCCCTTGTTCCCAGGGAGCCGCCTGCTGCCACCCGTGGCTATGCCGATGTGCTGCCGGGGTCAGGCAGGCGCGAGGGCGGCACAAAACCCTGGGCTGTGGGCCTGGCACCCTCGGGACCGTGGCAGTGGGCCGGGGCAAGGGCTGATGTTTGCATGGCCCCAGCTCACCTCCCTGTCTTGCAGGCGCTGCAGCAGCAACGTCACGGGACAGGCAGGGGCAGAGCTTGCCACCCTGCCTCTGCTCCCGCGACGCGTACGTCTGGGCATGCAGCCCACACAAGCAAAGAGACCTGGAAGGAAAGAGCAGAGCAGCTGCTGTTGGTGTTGCTTGGAGCCAGGGGCGAGCATGCGGCCAGCTCTGGGAGAAATGCTCCTCCAGCCCCACAGCGCAGGGTGGGTTGCGCTGGCACATGTGCGGTTGGCGGGGAAAGGGGAGAGAGCCTTCCACTTGCCGGGGCACTGGGGAGACCACGGTGGGCAGCTGCATCAGCACAGCTAGGACAGTGCTGCTGTTTAGGCGCATCCTAAACAGACACTGGTGGCACACGTGTGCTTGGGCAGCGTCGCGGTGTCCAGAGAGGTGGAGGGACCTCACCTCGAAGGGCTCTCAGCCGCTCCATCACGGCAGGATATCTCAAGACAGACACAGTGCTCTCTCTGGGTCCTCCTCCTGCAGCTTCCACAAGCTACTGGGCCACCGCTCCCACCGCTGCCACAGGGGCCTAAGAGGCAGCCACTGTGACATCTCACCAAGGAGTGTTACCTCACAGAGATCCACGTGCCCTCAGGCGGGAATCAGACAGCATGCCCGGCAACCTTGCTGGCCCCAAAACACGGCATGTTTTTGTGAGGCACTCCGCTCCGGGGCGGACATGTTCTGCGGCTGCATTGTCTCAGTGTCCTCCGCTGTCCTCCTGGCTGACAGCTGGGTCCCAGAAAGAAGGAGGAGAATAGAGGAGGCAAATTACTGCCTGAGGGGATGCTGTCGGGATCAAGGTTTTGGGTACCGTGATCTTGGGCACGCCTTTGAGAGACCAGGTGTGTGGGCGTGAGACGGAATAGGACTGAGCAGTTGGGGCAAAAGTGTTCTGGGGAGCAAGCTGGCAGGATTGATGACCAGAGCATTGAACTAGATTTGACGGAGGAAGGGGATGGAGTTCCTTGTGACAGAGAAGGGCCTGGGAACGCTGTCTGTTTAGGAAACTGTGGAGAAAAACCTCCCAGTTGTCCAGTAGGATCTTGTGAGGACTCCTCAGAGAAGATGATGTTGCCAAGAGCCTGGCTTAACCCTTCTTGCATCCCTCTAGAGATCCCTGCACCCTCTGCTTCCTTACAGTGCCTGTACAGCAATGTGCGCCGCCTGGGGAGTAAACTAGAACATCTGGAAGAACTAGAGATCTGTGGGGATGTGATCTCATTGCTATCACGGAGACATGGTGGTACAGCTCACGTGACTGGAATGCTGCCGTCCGACCACTGTGTCCAATATCTAAAAGGAGATTAGAAAGAGGAGGAGAATCAACTTTGTACTTGGGTAGACGGTGACAGGGCAAGGGGGAATGGTTTTAAGCTCAAGGAGGGAAGGTTTAGGTTGGTTGCCAGGGGGAAGTTCTTTACAGAGAGAGCGGTGAGGTGCTGGAACGGGCTCCCCAGAAAGACTGTGGGTGCTCCATCCCTGGAAGCATTCAAGGCCGGGTTGCATGGGGCCCTAGGCAGCCTGGTCTAGTACCAGCTCTGGAGGTTGCTGGCCTAGCCTGTGGCAGGGGGGTAGGATCTTGATGATCCTTGGGGTCCCTTCCAACCCAAGCCATTCTGTGATTCTATGATTCTATAATTCTATGATTCTATGAACAAGTGTCTATGATAGATGAGATGAAGCTCTGTCATCCCATTTCCCTACAGTGAATGGCAAACCTGTATTTTGGAGTGTTTAATTATTTTTCAAGCTTTTAAGTATAGTCCTAAGCTAGTATATATTATCGTGGAAAATAATTAAGGGAGAAAGCACTGACAGCTGTTCTTCTTTGTTTTATGATGATAACGAGGATCAACAGCTGTAGTAAATTCCTAATAGACAGAGATAGGTGAATAAATTCCATGTACTGCAACTGGTTTTGTATCAGAAATAGCTGGAACTGATCTCTTTGTTGGTGGTTTAAGTCTTTGGCAAAGTGTTTAAGTGAGCAAGCCATTTTACAATAAAGTCAAAAAGAAGGGTTGCCTGAGGTTTTACTGTAATGTGTCAATGGTTTACGGGCTTTAGGCCCGATTCCGTGACAAAGGGAACGGGGGACCCACGGGCCCACGTCCCAGGAAAAGGGGAAAGGGAAAAAGGGTAGGGAGATGGCCCTGAGAGCAAAGAACAGCGGCAACAATCTGAGGAGAAACAAACTAATTTACTAAATAAGATATCGGAATGCAAAACAACACACTATCATACAATATAATTACAATTTAAGCTGATAAATCCAAATCAGAGAGAGAGAATGTCCCAGTATCAAGGTAGGCCTTACTCTACTACCGACGATAAGATGGCTGGAGAGCGAGGTGCTGCCAAGACGAGAGACGGCAGAAAAAGGGACGAGGTCTTGTGATCTGCAAGTTTTTATACTGTGAGCTTTTATCTTTTCCCTCCGGCTGGAAAATGGTAACAGAGGAGCAAAGTGCCGTGGGGACTGTAGTAGTCCTTCTCTTCTGAGAACCAGGTACATTCACTACATGATGTTATGATGTGGAGTACCAATAACCGAAAATCATAAAACCATGACATTATGTTTGCATCCCACCGTACAAATTAATACTAAATAGTCATGTATTTTCTTTCAGGATCTGGACTAATTTCAATGATTTGTGGAGGACAGATTTTGGCATATTGTTTATTTAAAGACAACTTCATTTACCCTGTTCTAGATGATTTTTGAAAAGGAAAATTACATCCTGCGTTAATATTAATATAAATTCTAAGATTTCTTACAGAACATAATTGAAATGAAGCTAGAAACTGTTTAATTGTGAGGTTAACAGTTCACCTTTTGTATCTTACATTTGTTTGCAAAGTCGATGTCATCACTTTTAGCTGTTGTATGTAGTCACTCTTAGCTTTTGTATGTATGCTTTCCATTCAGCAAATGATTAAATACACTGTATTTCTTTGAAAACAAACAAACAAAAAAGACTGTAAGAGCAATGATGTAGCACTCTTGCAAAATCCTACAGGGAAAAATGAACTTGTATTTAATGTCTTCAGAGCACTTGTTATCTGTTGTAGTTTATAGAACACTGATTCTAATTCAGGCTGGAGTCTGGCCTCTCACAAGCACTGCAGAAGTTTAACGTCAGCCCAACTGTCATAAATCATTGTAAGTTTAAGGCAACCTCTCCTGGCTAACCCCTGATTTCCTTGAATAGCACACTGCTCTGTATCTCTTTCCATCTTAAAGCTCTCACCTGGAAGGTGACCCAGACAGAAGAAATCAGGCTTACAACCACTAATGTTTGGTTGACTCCTCAACTTCCAAGGAATCTACAGCTAGGTGTTTTCTATGACAGCTTCAGGCTATTCTGTCTTGAACTAACGATTCAGTTTTGGTGTGACTGTGCTGAAATGAGGAGAGCAATTGCTACCAGCAGTCGCTTTTTTACATATCTCTTTCTCTCTTCCCCAGCTGTATGTGGCCAATGCCAAAGTGCTGGTCAGTGGATGGTTGTAATGAAAAAAAAAAAAAAAAACAACAAACAAACACAAACCAAGCACAGTAGTGGCTTCAGTTAACTCTTTATCTGTTTAACCATAATAAAATCCTAGTAGCAAAATTGCTAGAAGGCAATTTCATCCTAAATACAATGTTAGTGACTGGATTTCAACTGCAGCTTGCTTAGAAGAGCAGGACTGGATTGGTGTTTACACAGGAGTGCAATGTTTCATTTGCCTTAACCTGACTCAGCAGACAATGCCTCTGAAGAATCTGTCCCCTCATGATCTAATCCAACATTTTAAAACACATTGCAAGTTTTATAATTTGTATGTAAATTTTAATATTGAAAATACATGTACATGAGAAGCATGTTTCAGACTCCCAAAAGTATGAGATTGTCTTTTGTGAATGACAGATATGTTAGTAGAGACAAACTGGGCACATAAATCCACAGCACTGAATGTAGACTTAAGAAGTGGCTCAGTAAGATCAAATGAAGCATAATACGCTGCATACTGAAGTCAGCAAGGATAATTTCAGGGAGTTGATTAACCAGCCTGCACTGATGGCTGGTCTGAGCCATCACTTCGAGTTCAATACACGTGTATCTCCATAAATACTAGTGTGCCCACAGCTGACTGGAGTTATCTGTCTGAAAGATGTTTGCACATTTCTTTCAGTTTTGTTTCAGTTTAAAACTGTAAAAATGGATGGGAACTAAGTAGTTCAGTGTAAATCCATATCTCCGTCCTAGTCAGTACACAGTTTGAGCATGTAGGTAGGGCACCATGTGCCAGAACATGGATTAGATATAAAGTTAATCCATGTATGGAACAAGTTTCTATTTTTAAACTGTCAAGATTTTCCTATACGGGCGTCAGCCCAGCTGCAGCTTGCAATAGTTCTGTTGCTCAGTCTTGACATTTTCAACTTTTCTTCCCTATTTAAAATCTTAAACCACCAGTAAGAAAATAACTTCGGGCAACATGAAGAGAGCTTTATCCACAGAATTTCTCTGAAGCATGTACAAATTGGCTAGTGCTAGAAAAAAAAACACAGTAAGAACTCTAGCAAGAACTAAAAACCTTAGTATACCTATTTAAAAAATCATGAGATTTGCGCATTACTTCCATATATGTAATGATGAGACAATTTCAGCATTATATGTTATTTCCTCTTGTCTGTCATTTTCACATTGATCAGCAACGATAAATATTACAAATAATGTTTAAAGAGTCGACCAAGTTCGCTTCGTGCAAACGAATTTCCATTATATAAGCAATATCAGCTATATCTGTTTGGACATTATCTGGTTAGAAGGCTTCAGAGGTTGTATGTAATGCTGTGTGATTTCTATCTGATGCACCAAAATGGCACTTCTGAATATGACAAACCTGGCTATTTCTGGAACAATAAAAAAGTGACACACCTGAGCAATTTGTAAGTGATTCATTGATAACATTCTAGATGGTGGAGAAGATGATCCTCTGGAGGAAGAGGAGGGCTTTGTATATGTTTCTCAACAGAACTGCCAAAGACTACAAGAAAATACCACCACAGAAAGTAGAAGGAAAATAACGAAAATAGCAGATGGGACATGAAAAAAAAATAGCAGGCATAACTGGAAAAAAAAAAAAAAGAAGAAGAACAATGAAAGCAGGAAAGGAGAACACATAAATGTGCAATATCTGTGAAAGAAGAAAAGACTTGTAGGCTGAACTTGTAACTCTGGAGCCTCACAACATGATTGCTATGTGTAAGCCACAACCCACTTTTTGCTCGTCATTATTCCAGAAAAAGTGGTCTCCACATCTGTAGATACCACTGTAATCTGTGATTTAATCTGTGGATTTTACCCTGGGATTTTC
Source organism: Numida meleagris (assembly GCF_002078875.1). Lineage (NCBI taxonomy): Eukaryota > Metazoa > Chordata > Aves > Galliformes > Numididae > Numida > Numida meleagris. The sequence continues at coordinate 73,412,823 of NC_034411.1, read as the reverse complement.
AGGATTCTTTGCTCTCTGACTCAACCAGGCCCAGGAATAGTGTCTAACTGAGCTGGCATGGGTTTATGCTTCAGTTATCGAATCCCTTTTGGTACAGTTTAGCAGACATAAATTTGCACAGATATCATAGGAGTGCAAGACAGTCTAGAAAATCTTACAAGAAGAGGGAGAATTTATCCACTTCTACTCTGAGATTCTAGGCAGAGTTCACAGGGAAGATGTAGAGATTATCTATAGAAAACACTGGAACCGTACACAAATGCCATATCTTAATAGCCCCATACTTCATTTTAGTCATTTTAATATTTCTTTCCAGAGAGAAGTCTTTTTCATCATACCAAACCACCTACTCAGATAGATCACAGTTCTCCTCAATTCAGCCCTCTCCCTAAATGGCTTTGTATTCACTCTTTTTCCAAATGGAGATGTCTTTCTCATAACAAAGAATGTGAGTGAAATGCATTTTTGGAGACTCTCAGTTTTTATTTCTATTCACCCCCAGGTGAAGATAATAGCAAGAACATGACACACTCATGGAGGGACTACTCAGAAATTGTAATGAAACACTGCATGATTCAGCTGTTATAAGATGGTGAATTCTAATCCTGTTAGGGTGGTTCTTTAATTAAAATATCTATTAACTTTTCTGTAGTTAATGTAATTACAGATTTATTACTTCTTGTCCTTCTAGGAAGAAGAAGTTTATGATCCAATAATATTTAATTTATAAAATCCTACCTTAGGAAAAGGAATGCTCAATGTAATAACCTATCTATAAAGGTATTCACTTTCAGAAATTAAGTATCTCGTTAAAAGTTCTAAATAAACAACATCAAGTTGAAGTACCTGCATTGCATTCCAGATTCATAATTCTCCTTAAGATGTTAAGAAATATGTTATAATTTAATTTTCTGTCATAGTACTTCTTTCATAAAAATTCCTTTAAGTCTAATGAACTTATAGTATACTTTCCTTTATATAGTATATATATTCTACTAGTTTAATTTGTGTCAGTTGATAAAACAGGTATTCCTTTTAATATGATATGCGGAATACACTGACACTGCCAAACAAGTAGTAAGCTAATCTGAAGGAATATTTATTATTTTCTTTTCTGAAGAAATCTTTTGTTTTTATTTTTTTCCCATATAATTTCTGTTGTTATAAGGCACTAGCCAAGAAAGAGAAATTGGTGAAGAAGGAGCTGCTGTTCCTGTACTCATTCCAGTACAAGGAGGCAAACAACAGCATTGTAAGCATCAAAAAGCCGTGATCAGAGTCTAACACTGAGCATACAATACGACCTGGTAATCCCCTTGTGGGCCAATGTTTACTGCTAACACTTTATACAGTATCAGCTGGGTTGAAAATTCTTGTATTAAACCATTGGCTTTTAGGATTTTTATAGCTCCCCGCTTGCAGTTAATGCATTTCGTATTAGCCCTCAGTGTGAAGAAATCATAACTCTATATACCAAGGGATAAACTCCAACTTAAATTACTGGAAAACAGTATCTAGAGACTTGGATATATGCACTGAGATGCCTATTCTGTTGCTTTTCTGCAGGCAAACTGAGTTTCCATCATATTTCTAGACTAGAAACACAGTATTAAGGTGTGATTTGGGACAAAAAGGTTGGAAAGTACAGCTCTCAAACAGATGAAAGGCTTGATCCAGTAGAATAGTCAAGACAGGAACTTACTTCATGTGAGCTTTTGATAAAAGCTGAAAGTGAATTCCTTTGTTTTATGAGTAAAACTTAGTCTGCTTTAATAGAACATAAATGCCTAGCTGTGCAATCATATATGTACACCACAGCTATGTAGCTAGAACCATAAAGCTGTGCAGGTGTATGCAACTCCTGCTCAATGACACAAAAATGAGATCTTTGGTCCTGAATACATGTGATGTTTTAATTATAAAACTGTTTTTTGAATAGTTAGGAAAAACAAACTGTCATCTAAGACTTTATAAATTGCTGTGCTCTGACAGCAGGGAGCAAACTGTTATTCTTTCCTTTTCCTGTTTTCTTAAGAGAAGAAATAGCAAAAAAATTTTCCTCAGGATGAACGAAAAGCAAAGAATACAGTGTTTGTAAACCAGAAACAATTTTCAATAATTATGTAAATTGATAAGATTTTGGTTTTCTCCCTAAAAGAGAACTAAAGGCTGCTTCAGAGAATGACTTGAAATGGAATATTTCTAGGGCATTTTCTAGCACAGGAATGAAAGCAAAATATGCCCAGTGTTCCTGAACTGAAATTTATGACTTTGCAGTCAGGGTAAAATGTTTGGTCTTTGACAGTGGACAGGCGAGCACAGTCTTATTTCACATCTTATTGGTAGCTCTGAAATACAGGATCAAGCTGGAATGGGTTGGGGAACATACATCTTTTTCCTGGTGTGAGCATACTACAGGTATGGGAACAAGTACAAGAGTCTTAAGATCATGTTTGTTAACATTTATTTGATGATACATGGTGTTTTACAACTTTTCAAGATCTTGTGATATATATTAGAATTTTTTACAGAAGGGTGACATCAGGAAAAAAATGTTAAATGCAATTCAATAGGCTTACACTCAGGGTAAGATGAAGGAATGAAATTACCGCTTAAGCTGGATACTGCTTTAAGAAGCCCTGCAATTCCCAGGAAAATATTTCCCATGAAGACATTTAAGTCTTTTAATCACCCTGATAACTTCAGATGAGCCTTGCTCCTTCCTCTCCTTGTAAGTTAGCAGGAAACTTGAAATAACAAACTCCTTTTGTTTTACTCTGGAACGTATCTGACCCTAGGTACTTTTCTGTGTAAATGAGCTACTGTATGAAACATAAGAACATTAGTAAGAAAGACAAAATAGTTACATGTGTGGTCCTGTTTTTTATTCCTGCTAGAGCAGACTTTTTCTAATATTACATTTGTTATTTATGACTACAGTAAAAACACCGATAGTACTTCACTAAGTGGCAAAAGGTCTTATGCTCATTCTTCTCAATTTAGAGTACTCAGTCTGATTTGCTGTATAATCAGATAGACAATCTAATAAACATTTCAAATTTTGTTCTTACATGCTTCAACAGAAATTTGCCAAAATGTGGACTCTCCCAATACATACAGGACTGCCAAAAATTTAGTCTCCTAAAGGTAATTAAAACTGAAATTTTGAAACTAGTGCCACCATTAATTGTATATGATTATAATATGATAGAACTGATGATTTTGCTTAGGAGCTTAAATAGGACTGGTCAGAAAAAATGTTAATTACTTTGCTGTTGGTTTTTTTTTTTTACATTAAAAAAATTTGCCAGCTGCTAATTCCTAAGATAACCTTTGCTTTTTCTCTGACTTACAGAAAACTATCTCACTGATTTCATTGTGAGGACATTTCTCTGTAGTAAGAAGAAAAGAAGGAATCCATCATGTCTAAATTTTATTGTGTTTTTTTTTTTTTTTAATAGGACTGTTAGGTTTTCACGTATTTTTTGTCACTAGTTCACTTTAATATCTCTCTAATTTCTTCTTCATGAAAAATGGCAAGAAAAAGAGCTTAGAAGATCTGTCTTAGAAGCTAAACAGCCTGTTCATTTTTATTCTCCAGAGCACTTTTCTTTTTTTCTTTTCTGAAAATGCTTCAAGATCTTTAGTTGTATCTCCCCAGATGTTAATGAGTGGAGAGATCCATGTTCTCTTGATTTCAGACACAAATCTGGCTAGTGATTGTGAATATGTTCCTTTACCATAGCCCATGAGAGTAATTCCCAGCATTTGTGCAGAACATTTAGTTCTCAGGCAAGTATAGTAAAACTTACTAAATTACCAGTTAGCAGTTTTTTTCCTATGTCATTGTAATTTCATATTTTTGTCCCACGGACTGTGTTTAGTGCCATTTGTAAATCCAAATTCTTCTAGGACTGCTGTTCTGCATATTTCCACAATATCATACTTTAACTAATAATTTATCTTGTGTTGCACAATGTGCCTCATCTCTCCTATTTTTTATGAGAGATTTACTTGTGTTTGAGCTTCTCAGAAAGAAATCCTCTGACTTTAGTCTCACCCTCTTTATTTCTGAGAAGAGAGGGAAGCAAACAGAACTCATGTCCACTTTCATTTTTCATGTTGGTAGCATTACTTATTGTGGAAATTACCTAAATATTTATGACTAAATGTTAGCAATTTAAATATAAGCTTAGTATTTTAGTCTCATTTTATAGTCAGTTGAAAGAAACTCGTACTGTTAGAGTAGAATTCATCTAATCTCTACCAGACAGCTCATTTGTCTGAATTATCTTGGGGATGTACCTCTTTTACTCCATTAACTACAAAAGAAACATTTTCATTAGCGTAGACTGAGGTGTTTAGAAGCTCGATTAGAGATTAAGACAGCTCAGACTACTACAATCTTAAATGCTCATTTATTTTTTTGAGACATACTTTGGAGTAATCTTATTCAGATATATAAATATTTAATAGAAATTTAATAGAAATATTGAGACACAGGAAAAAAGACTAAGGCAGATAAAGTAATTATGTAGATATAAATGCTCTGAGTGTGTCAGTTGTGGCACCCCACTGCAAAATTAAAATCTTCAATAACAGTGGAAAAAAGCCCAGATCAGATTGCCATAAAATGCACAGTGGAAAAAAAAAAGTGCATCTTTATCAAAATAATAAAAGTTTGAAGCAGAACTGATCAAATACGGAAAGATTTTTGCTAAGTGCTGAAACAGTTGGAAAAGTATATTTCCTCCCAAGTCCTACTTTTAACTTCCTTTGATACAAGGTGGCACAAAGTCAAGAGAGAGCTTGAAACAAGCTTCACATTAATATTTGAAAAAGGGCACCCAATGTGTTTGATGTGGCGCCCTTCATGCAAATCATGTAGTCTGAGAGAAATCTCAATAGGAAATATGATTCTTTCTTCTTAGCATTCAGTTTTTTTTCTGGTTGATAATAATGAACTTTTCACACTCCCCTTGCAACCCCCCTGAGCTATGCAGAAATAAAGTTATTACTCACTAGGTGATCCCTATTTGGGTAGGATTTTTATTCCTTTTTTATTTTGTTGTTGTTGTTGAAAATACAATCTCAATTTAACACATATTTTGTACTTATTTTTCCCAGACATCAGAATGACAGAACCCAAACATTTTATCAAAACAACAAAATAGCTGCTCTCTCCTAGGATTTTTAAGTGTGGGAATGTGTATACATCATCAAAAATGTCATAATATGTAAGTATTGATTTTAGGCAGTGGAGGAAGGAGGAGCTAGGTATAGCTAAGAGCACAGAATAAAGTCTTTTATTGGTGATATTCTTCTGCGAATATTCAGTTAATAACACTAATAATCACAAGTTCTATCTCACAGAATTATCCAGACATTACCATTTAAAGTATAGAGGTTTAACTAGTTACAATCCATCCAAAATCCAGAACAATGTGGGTAGCAGCACTGATTGTATACTCTTTTTATTCTTGCTGCACATACATAATTCCTATGTATAGGAACTAATGTATCTCCCACATTACGCCACCCATGCACTTACTAACACTTTCTGAATGCACAGGAACTTTTCTCTACAACTGATTTTCAGATTACATTTGAAAAAATGTCACAGATTGGTAGTGGAATTATTGAAAGCAGACTCAAAAAAGAAAGGGTAGGTCTGCTCCTCCAATAAATCCTAAAGGAAAACAAGTCCTCAGGATCATCCCCAATGCAAGCTTCACATTGAAAAATAAATCTGAGTAGGAAAGAAACAGCTATTCAATTATGACAATATTTTCTTACAAGAATAATCGTGTATGACGAGATGTTACTTAGGAGAAATTATTAAGAAGGATTAAGAGGAGATATTTACATTCTCAATAAGTGGGTGTTGGTTTTTTCTGCTTGCTTGATTTTCAAGTTCTGACAGAAGAATTTTTTACAGATTTGCAGCTGTGTCTGCATGCTTGCAGGTCTTTGTCCTCATGAGGAACTTCAGCCACCTTGGTATCTGCTGGAGAACAAACAAGGAGCTCCTGACTAAATTCAAACATACAGTGTAGAGTACTAGAGTTGGAGAGAGGGATAGGTAGCCCAGAAGGAATAGATATGTTGTTCAGTCATGCAGGGATATGGTTAGCAAAGTGAAAGCCAACCTGGAGCTGAATTCAACAAGGGATGTGAAGGGCAGCAAGATGGGCTGCTCCAGCTGCATTGGCAGTTAAAGAAAGACTAAGGAAAGTATGGGTCTACTGCTGAATGGGACAGGAGAACTAGAGAAAAAGGGCTTGAAAAAGCCTGATGTATATATACAATACTTTCGTCACCTCAGTCTTCACTGGTAAGATTTGTCTTCAGGTATCTCCAGCCACTTAGGTGAGGAGGAATGCTTACAGGAAAGAATATTTAATCTTCATGTAATAATTTTGTGTTACAAAATGGACATACTAGAGTCCATGAAGCTTATTAGGATGCACCCACAACTGCTGAGGTAGTTAGTTTGAGGACATTCTCGATTATCCTTAATAGGTCATGGTGATCAGGGGAGATTCCTTAGGCTGAAAGAAAGCAAATGCCATTCCAATCTTCAAGAAGGGTGAGAAGGAAAATTCAGAAAACTTCAGACCAATTAGCTTCACCTTGATCCCTGTGAAGATGATAGAGCAAGTAATAGTCCTGGAAATAATTTCCAAACATTTAAAGGATAGGAAGGTCTCTGAGAGTAGTCCCTGGGGATTAATGAAGGGGTAATCATCCTTAACTAACCTGGCAGCCTCCTACAATGAAATGTCAGCCTTTGTAAATGAGGGGAAAGCAGTGAATATGGCTGATCTTGACTTTTGACAAAGGCTTTAGATGCTTTCTCCAACAACAACTTCAGAAGATGTATACTGATTAAGCACAGGATAAATAAAAGGACAGTGAGGTGAATTGAAAAATCTGTGCTTTTGAGGCTGGAATTGTTTGATAAGTGTCATGAAGTCTAGTCTAGGACCAGTCACTAGTAGCATGCTCCAGGGGTAGATACTGAGTCCAGTGCTGTTTAACATATTCATTCCTTGATCACGGACTACACCTTGGAGGAACAACCAGAAGCATCAGTATGTGGTGGAGGTCAGCTATCTGCATATCAGCTTGGCAGAGAAGGTCCTGGGGTCCTGGTACAAGCTGACCATGCTACCCTTATAGTAAAAAAAAGCCCAGTGTCATCCTGGATTGCTCTAGGAAGAGCAATGTTGAGGGTAGTCTGACTTTGGAAAAGCTTCCAAAAAGTAGTTGTGGAGTCTACTGCAGATACTCAAAATCTTGGAAAGGTGGGTTGGATCAGATGGTCTGTAGAAGTCCTTTCCCATCTTTTTTTTTTTTTTTTTTTTTTTGATTCTGTAATGATATCCATGGAATTCTTAGTATGAAATCTGCATTAGGTTTGATCATTCCTTTGATCTTGTCTTGAGTTGATGCAGAATGAAATGCACAAACAATTTTTCTTGTGTTAAAGAGCGTAAATTTTTCTCTAACAAAGAAAAGCTATTCAACTCTCTTCATAAAGTGTTTCCTATTAATTATTTTGCAACTACTACCAATAATTTTCTCCCTCAACCCCCTTTCTCTAATGTCTAATCCCATTTTGGGGGATGTTCGAACTAAGAAAATTTAAAAAAAAAATCTTTCATACTTTTATTTCTCAGTCTGGTGGGGGATTGGGATGAGTTTGGCTGAGAGCTACAAGGGATGCAAAATGCATGATCAGTTCAGAGGAGGATAATATACAAAAAACGTTTAAGTGAATAGAGCAAGGGAGTAAAGCAGTCAGATAGAAAAACAAAGACTTTGAAAGACAGAGACATAGACTGAAATTCATTTTTAAGGAAAGAAGAAGCAACAGTAAAAAGGTGAAAGGAAGAATGTGAGAGGAAAGGAAGTGATAGTAGCTGGGAAAAATCTGGCTGGAGCTAGAAGAAATGTTGTGGTTTCACCACGGCTTACTTCTGACCCCCGTGGGTCTGGAGAATAGAACAACAAAAAAAAAAAACTGTAAAACTTACGGGTTAAGATAAAGAATCATCGAATCGTGGAGTTGTTTGAGTTGGTAGGGACCCTTAAATGTCATCTAGTCCAACTCCCCTGCAACGAACAGGCCCATCTGCAGCTAGATCAGGTTGACCAGAGCCCCATCCAGCCTGATGTTGAATGTCTCCAAGGATAGGGCTTCCACAACCTTTCTGCACAACCTCTTCCAGTGCTTCACCACCCTTATTGTAAAAAACTTCTCCCTTATATCCAATCTAAATCTCCCCTTCTCCAGTTTGAAACCATTTCCCCTTGTCCTATCACAACAGATGCTGTTAAGGAGTCCGTCCCCTTCCTTCTTTTAGCCCCTCTTTAGATACTGAAAGGCCACTATTAGGGCTCCCTGGAGCCTAATAGCCTCTTCTCTAGGCTGAACAGCCCCAGCCCTCTCAGCCTGTCCTCACAGGGGAGCTGTTCCAACCCTTGGACCATCTTTACAGCCCTTCTCTGGACGCACTCCAACAGTTCTACACCTCTCCCGTACTGAGGACATCACATCTGGACACTACTTCAGGTGAGGTCTCACCAGCACAGAGTAGAGAAGCAGTAAAGACAGTCAGAATAGCACAGAAAAAGAAAGGAAAAGTAATAGTAATAATAACAATAAAAGAATATACAAAACAAATGAAGTACAAGCAATTGTTTACTACCTGCTGACTAATGTACAGATAGATCCCAAGTAGTGACACCCCCACCTCCTCCCCAGCTAAGTCCTCCCAGTTCTATTGCTGACCATGACACCATGACCAATGTGCCTTTGTGCTGTTTGGGCCAGCTGTCCCAGTTCTATCCCACCCAGCTTCTTGTGCACCCCCTGCTTCTTCGTGTCAGGGCAGCACGAGGAGTTGAAAAGTCCCTAACTTATGAGTCAGAACTGCTCAGCAACAATGAAAACACTGTTGTTATCAACATTCTTCTCATCTTAAATTCAAAACAGAGTAACATACCAGATAATAAGAAGAAAATTATCTCATTACAAATCAGAACAAGCAAGTAGGTTAAAAAAAGAAGAAGAAGAAGAAGAAGAAGAAGAAGAAAGAAAATGTTCATATACAAACTAATTTGGGTTCCTAATTTCAATATTTTAAAAAAAATTACATTTTTGAGGGGAAAATAGAGAAAAAGGCAAATCAAATCACAGGCCTTATGAGGAGCGGCTGAGGGAGCTGGGATTGTTCAGTCTGGAGAAGAGGAGGCTCAGGGGAGACCTCATCGCTCTCTATAACTACCTGAAGGGAGGTTGTAGTGAGCTGGGGGTCAGCCTCTTCTCTCTTGTAACTAGTGACAGGACTAGGGGGAATGGCTTCAAGTTGCGCCAGGGGAGATTTAGGCTGGACATTAGGAAATATTAATTTTCTGAAAGAGTGGTCAGACACTGGAACAGGCTGCCCAGGGAGGTGGTTGAGTCGCCGTCCCTGGAGGTGTTCAAGAAACGTTTAGATATAGCGTTGAGAGACCTGGTTTAGTGGGGTTATGTTGGTGGTAGGTGCATGGTTGGACTGGGTGATCTTGTAGGTCTTTTCCAACCTAGCTAATTCTATGATTCTATGATTCTATGATTCTATGAAATGATCAAAATCAACTTGTGTGAAGACATAAACTGGGTTTGGAAAGGAAAATTCCTTACATTGAAAAAATACGAAAGAGCAATTTTACAATAACCTATTTTAAAAAAAAGCCACTTAAAATAGAAATTTTGCAAACAGATTGAAAAATATTCTCTAAATTTCAGTGAAGAAAATGTTTTCATCAATTTCTATTTGATAAAAATACTTTTAGTAGAATTAGTGTTGCTTTCTTTTTCATTCATTGAATTTTGTTTCTTTACTGTTTCTTCACCAGTGGAAACACAGAACAAAACCACTGGAAAAAGATAATTGAAAAAGAAGGGAGAAATGAAAGATAAATAAATAAATAAATAGGTCAACATTCTTAACTCCTTGATTAAAATAATTACTGGGATCATAATTAACTTAGGGAACATACAAATGTGGAACCTTTATGGATCCTTACCATGGAGTAAAAAAGTAAAAATAAGTTCAGTAATGTCATTGGTCTTGTTAATTAATCTCAGTGACGTCATGCTCTAATACATTAGTTATGCATTCTTGTAAATGAGAATTCATAATATCATCTATTCTTTATAAGGATGTCCTCAGTGATTCTGTTATGAATTTGTTTCTTATACAGTGATAACCAAAGCTTTGTATCATTCCTAAAGAATTGCAGCAACTGTTATCTAAAATGATAATATCAATTACGTGCTATGAACCAAAGTACAGTTTATTTTTTGATGTGATTATTCCTTTTTTTGTCTTTCTAGCAAAATATGATGGGCTGCTCCAAAAGTAATGCCTCCGATTTTATGATGTTGGCTCACAGTATTAGAGGAGGCCTATTTCTGGCATGGCAGCAGAGGTTTAACCTTCCTACCAGTATTCCATTACATTTTGTGGCCATGTGACAGATGGCAGCAGAGGGGTAATCTGACAAAATGGTGTCTGACATGGAAGTGCATATGAAGCAAAGGTGTGCAACTGAATTCCTCCATGCAGAAAAAATAGCACCCACTGACATGCTTGCTGAACCTTTATGGAGACCAAAAAGCGGCTATGAGCACAGTGAGGCTGTGGGTGGTGCATTTCAGCAGCGGCGACAGTGACAGTCACCTCCACTGGTGCAGATATTTACAAGCATGGCATGGAGGCTCTTGTTCATTGTTGGTGAAAATGCGGAGCTAATGGTGGTGATGATGTTGAAAAGTAGTTTTTTGTAGGTAAGAATTTGTTCTATCAAATAGTGTTATCGTGCTCTTTGTATCTGTTGTAGTTTCCATGGAAATAAATAAGAGACATTACGTTTGGAGTAACCTACTTATCATGCTAATTGATTTATTTTTTTAGAATTTCTGCAAAACTGCATAAAAGCATTAATAATCATAAAATATTAATTGTAAAACATAAAACCTTCATATCTATTGCATTTTCAGTTCATTCAATCACATTTTTACTACTTCATAAACTTTGAACTTCATGTTAAATTTGTACTTGCAAATATATGTCTATTCTATTTCCTTGTCTTTTGCTAAGATTAATATTGATTTATCAAATCAATAAAAATAATAAATGAAAAGTCAGGATATATAATGCTGCACAAACATAACTGCTCTTTGTGCTTGTACCTGCTAGAAGTATTTAATTTATATTGTATTATAATAAAGTCAAAGAACCACTAATACATTAAGACAGACCCTATTCTGTACCCTGCTTCAAACCTAGAAGGAAATCCAGATCAGAGATTCAATTTTCTATTACAGGAAATTTTCTCATTGAGGAAGCATGAAAATGTTATTAAAAATAAGAGTAAAATCTTAGTCACACTGAGACTGATAATTATGACTTTACCTCAAGAAGAGAAGCTACCCTTAAGTTGCTGACATGCCTCAGGTAAGCAGTCTTCTCAAAGACCCCGTTAAGTGACTTTTGTCTTCTGTTACTGAAGCACAGATGCAAAATGCACCAATTAACTAGGAGACACTTGGACATCAGGAGCTGCATTTGTTTGAAGGAGTAATAGAGGCTGGCTGAAGTGTAATTCTGCAGAGGAGGGAACCCTGTGGGGTTTCTTTTTGTCAAGAAATGTTAGTTCCTTCCCTCCCTCCCCCTCTCCTTTTTTGCTTCTATGTGTGTGTGTGTGTGTCTGTCTGTTCTGCTTTTTAAATGCAACTTCAGTGAAATGTCATTAGGATGAAGAAAAATAAACATTACAGTCCAGAATCCCCCTGACTCAGCACTCAGTACGTACACGCATAGTGAAAGATTGGGAAAAAGAGAATGTTCTCATCTGAAAATCTCATAATTCACATAAAAGCTTCCCTTTTGAGGACAGTTCCACTCATGTGATACTTCTTTATATAGATTGATACTTCTTTATATAGAAACTAAGTGTTTCAACAGCAAGGAAGTGGCATAAGAGTTTTTATTAAATAAATATGTAAAAATTTTACTCGAATGTTCATAGTCCCCAGCTTGTGCACAGTTACTCTCGTACATTACAGATCATCTGCTATATTTTTTCTTGCCTCTGTTGACACATCTAATTAACCAAAGCAGTGTGTACTGAGTATTACAATTAAATAGCCAATTTTAAAATTGCTTTTGACAAACTGGAGATTAACACATCCTTTTCCTGATTACTTGTACTAATAAAGATTGAGTACCTGAATGTTCAACACATAGTGAAAACAAGCAAGGCACACAGATCTCAGGGAGATGAGCGAACAAAGTATTTTTATAAAATCTCAGTTTGCAAAGGAGATGGGGAGAGAAAGTAAAAGGATAATTCTATCATTTCCTCAGATATAGAAACAATATCACTATAACATAACTGTCAAAAACATGCACATGTTAAAAGATGCACAGAAAACTTCAGCTTCAATCTGGGTTGGTCTCTTGCAGACAGCTATTTGGCTGAGATTATTGTTGAAACTCAAGTACAAGAATGTGAATTCTCCTTGCTGTACATGGTCTGAACAAGTTTTAAAAGCAAACATAGGAGGCAGATTTGTTAATGAAATAAAAGGAATAGTAGTAGAAATCACATTTTGAACAATGTTTGCAACCAGCTTGTTTTTGAAATTAATTTAGTGGACCATTGCCAAATACTTGGATTTTTTTAAATGTTGTGCTTTTGGACATACTCTTGTCAAAAAAAAATGTGCATGCTCCCCTTTTTATTTATTTCTCCTTTTTGCCTGTTCTTACTCCTGTGAGGAGGGTATGGAAGGAATTGTCTCTATGGGGTCTGGAATGGAGCATGTGTTTTCAAAGGAAGACAAATTAGATCACTGGGAGATGTCTCAGGAGTAGAATTCTTCTGGCCAAAAGTTCATATTTATTTATTTTAAATATATATGTTCAGCATTTAAAATGCTCAAACTGAATAAAGAAGCAATGCCTGTGAGTTGGGAAGCAGCTATGGATCAACTAAATAATTTTTCAATTACTGAAAAAACGGAAAGGGATACTCAAGCAGTAAGGCATACTCATATTTTTGCCAGCTTAACACAGCTGCTTTCATTTTAGCAGGAAAATTTGGAAAAAGTTATTTACAGCACTTCTGTAGTAAGTATCAGGCAGGAACAAGGAAAGAAGATATGGTTATCTAAAGAAGATTTTGGAATTGAGGTTTGAGTGAATAAGTATTAATATTCCATTTTGATTTCTTACTGGATTACCATACAGTATTTTTATGGGTTCTGTTTTACTTTTGGGGTTTGGGTGTTTTTGCTTTGTTTTTCTGTTTTTCCCCTGAACTTCTTAATATTGTTGTAGCTGAAGGAAAAAAAAAAAAAGACATAAGGAAAATCCCTGTTTGTCTTTCTGTCAGTAAGGGCCTGAAGTGAAAAAAAAAAAAAAAAAAAAACGTGTTACAAACAGCTACACATTTCTGTAATGGTGACTGATCTACTCTCCCTAACACTTTTTTTTCCACTGGTGTAAAGCCAGAGAAGCATTTAGATTCCCATCTCCCAAAGAGCACCCTGAAATACAGTATAAGTTACGTTACCTGTATCTCTGTTCTTTAGTGGTTGGGCAATAGCAAAAGAAGAATGCAGTACTTATGCCTCAGAAGGAAAGTAAGTAGACATTTCATGTGTAATTATGAGCCTGCTTAGAAACAAGTGAGGGTGTCTTGGCTTGAATAATCACCATTGAATAGATAGCAGAAATAAGCTTGAAAAAAAGAGAAGAATAAAATTTGCAAAGAGTATGTTAGTGTTCCACTGAGCCATAATAAAAGTATGTTTTATAGAGTAGCTATTGCCTGCATGAATCTCACTTCTACCAATCATTTTCTATCTCAGTTCTGAGGATTAATTACTTCTTTCTGCATGTATATATGCCTGTGTGCATATCTGATTGAGATTTCTGGATCATTCTGAAGCATTTTCCGAAAGATTCACCCTTCTTTCCCAGGCTGAGCTCTATACTTCATTTTTTCCCTACTCCTTTACACCGCCTCCATATTTTGCAGCAAAGAAGAAGTATCTGGCTGAGAACATCTAAATCATATGGTATGTCAGGGAGTTCTGCCAACCTTGGCAGAAGGAGTCACATAGCTCCAGCTGGTTGCAATGGCTTCCCTTGTCCAAAAGATATTTATCAGATAAAAAGAAAAGGTCTGATTGCAAACTCAAAATAAACTTAAATAACAGCAAGAAAAATGTATGATCATGAAACAAGGTTTCAGCAAAGTATTTCTGTTCCTTACCTACAAATAAAAAAAAAATGTAAATTTAGCAGGTGACTAATTTGAAGGTTTTTTTCATGAGGCAATTTACAATAAATATTTAAGAACCTGCCATTTCTTCATCCTAGATGATGCTCTGATTATTTTGGGAGGAAATAGGTCTTTCATCTCTGAACCTGATTAAGTGGGGAGCGGGAGTGGGATTAATGTGTGGAATATGGGAAAGATAAGAATTGACATGTAAATAAACATGTTTCTCTTTTTTACTCCGTTTTAAAACGCATATCAAGATAATATCTCAAGATTGGCTTGAAGGCGAGGAACATATAGACTAATATTCTTCTATAAAATGCCTCTTATATGTAGATATATAAAATGAGAAGAAGAATGTTTTCTCTGAGTCAAACTCTAAAGATGACACTTTCCATTTCATTGACAGATGCGTTGATCAGATTTATGCCCCTTCTTCTCTTTTCATTGATGTTGATTGAGATAATCACCCAAAGCTTTCTTTTGCACTTGCAGAATTTTCACCAGAACTGGTAAAAAATTTCACACAATTCATTTTCCCACACAGGGCCTTTTTTAATATTGCTATTCTTCAAAAAATATAATTTTTACCAAGAAGTTACTGTGAAAAATATCTGACTTAATTCCTTTCTCTCAGTCCCACTGTAAACCAGTAGACACCTGTAATTCAACATAGAAAAAGTGCACTCTCATCTGTTGTGTATTTACAAAATGTAGCTAAGTACCAGCCATGGAGTTTCTATGGAGCCTTTGTCTGTCCGTGATCCCAGGAAGATTCTTGATGCCTGAGTCTGGGGCTGTCCTGGTGACCCCAGCTGCCCTGCTCTTGGTTGAGGCAGTGAGATGCACCCTGGCTGGTGGCTCTGCTCTGGGCCATGCTATGGTGACCCCCCAGAACTGCTGCATACTGACAGTGGTCAGCTAAACAGGAATGTTGTGCAAGTTTAAATATGCTATAAAGTACTTCGTATGAACATTTTAAAAATATTATTTTGGCTTGTATCAGATGAAAAGCCAATTGAAATGCAAGTACCTGAGGCCTGACTTTGTACTAGAGCCTTCTGCATCTAGGAATAACAAGCTCAAGTTTTTTTTGAAGAATATTTATGAATGTAATATTTCATAGTATCAGAATCTCAAATGGCGCATCTTATTTAGCATACCTCAGTACAGAAAGGATTAGTTCTTGTGAAGTCTAAAGCTAGTCTCTGAAGTGAAAGGCTGCTTTTTTTTTTCCTTTTGTGTGTGATTTTGAGGCACCAAAACTCTGCTATCTACCATCATTGTCAGCAACTTTCCTCCTCTAAGAAAGACAGCAAAGGGTCACTAATAGTGAAATAATGTACTCTGAGAAGGAAAAGCCACCGTGGTGCTGAAATATCTAAAATATCCATATGACAGGGTTCTTCAGCTGGAAAGAAAAGCCTGAAAAATAGGACATAATGGTGTCATTAAGGTATCATAAAGTACCCTGACTATATGATGATCTATGGTGAACTTTGATCTATCCTGTTCTTATCACACCAACTGAAAAGGATATGATGGACATTCTTAGGGGCTTATCAGGTTCAAAAACTTCTATACCAAGTTTAAAAAACAAAACAAATGTCCAAATTTCACACAGGTATTGCTTTTGAAAAATGCATTTTTAAAGATGTCTAGCACCGAACTTCTCAGTGCTGAGCTTAGCATAGTAAATCCCAACCCACAAAACAAAACTCAGAATGTATTCATTACCTTTAGACTTACATAAATATTTTCATGGATAATTCCAGCAAACTGAGGTTTTAGAAAGGGTTTGAGTATCACAGTGAATATCAAAATGCATACGATTTTTCCTGTTAGTGTGGTAAGAGATAAAATCAAATCCTAGGAGGTGTGAGGAGGGAGATGAAGGGTAGTATTGTTGGTGCTGATCAGATAATTAACTGGTGAAAGTACTAATTGGATTCCACACCCAAATCTGTTGTTTACAGGTTACATTATGTAAATATTTTGAAAAGCATTCTAATCTGCATAAAATTATTCTGAAGCTTGAGTCTATTTCTTATTCAAAAGAGGAGATGAATTTATCACTGTCCATAAGTATCTCCAGAAGGCACAGAAATTAAATGAGTGCTATTTAAAGTAGCAAACAAAGACATAATAAACTCTAACAACTGGAAGACAATGTCATCTCCATTCATATTTTAAACTCTGAGAGCAATTAAGAATTGGAACAATTTCTGAAGGTTGTGGTTGTCCAATGTGCTAATCACTACACTGAGATAGTGTGCCTTTCTGTCAGTGTCTTTCTGAGCAATGCCCTAAAACAGCAAGAAGTAAGGAACCACTTGGTAAAATTATGCATATTGTGTTGTATGGACAATCAACATGATCATGACAATCCCTTCTGGCCTTAGAAATCTATCAGGAAATCCCTTAGCAACACTGAAGATGAAGACCTGCTTTGGCGAATATTGATGTAAATGTCACTTGCAATTAGTAACAGTCAGAAAGAATTAGTAACAGTTAGAAACCCAGAGTGGGGGTTATTCAAGTAATGGTATTGGCTTACCACAGATAAAGTCCTGATTTACTATGAATCTTCAGTCTCCTGAATTGAACACATACCCGGTAATAAAGGATCTTAAAATAATTTTGTTGTACCTGGAAAGATTTCTTCAGTATTAGTATACAATCTTCTTGGGCAGTTGAATGTTGCTGAGGATGTCACTGATGATACCTGAATAATAGTAACATTTTTTTTTAATTAAAACTTTTATTTTTAATTCTTGATTATACCAGCTGAGATAATTTTTTAGAAAATACATCCAGAGACAAAAAAAAAAAAAAAAGAAAATTCACAATTCATAATTTCACAAACCTAAATCTTTTTTCACCTATCTCAAAAGTAGAATGTACATTCAGGCTGATGCTTTTGTTATCCACAGTAATTTGATCAATCCTAGTTATAATAGTATTAGCAGCTTATTATGTTTTAATATCAGGTTGATGAGTCCTAGATTATTTCATTCAGATAAGTCATTAAAAAAAATAATCTCAAAATTCAGTCAGAAAAACAACACATCATAGTGTAATGAGCATTCCAACAAGCATTGTGCCACATCCGTCATGGTGCAGAGTTTGATTAAAGCAGGCTGGATCAGAATACATAGAAGGAAGAGGTGCTCAGTATTTCGCAAGAATGAGTGAGCTCTTTGCAGGACTGTGCTGCTGCTCTTATGTTTTCTGAACTCGAACCTGTTATTTGCTTGGCACAGATCTTTCATTGTATAGCACTGAGAACACTTACAGTAAACTACATAGTAAATCAATAATAAGGCAATCATGTTATTTAGAGGGCAATTTCTATGTTTAAAGATTTCCTTAGCAAATGGCAATAAGCGTAGTAGTGTGAAAGATCACAGAAATGGTAACGCCAGTCAGAGGAAAACAAGATGTAAATAATACTGTACCAGAGTAGCAGAGGGTAAGATCACCCAATTTAATGCATAATCATGAGATGAGAAGAAAATATAATATGCCGCATGACACCTTTTCACATAACAGATGATTTTAAATCCATCACTTTGCCTTTTCTTTGGCAGAGTCCTGTTTTCTTGGTATTTTCCGCTATTTTCAGGTCAAAAGATGTTTATTTAAAAACAGGGACAAAGGACTACATCCATGGCTGCATCATCAAATCAAGACTTCATGCAGGGCCATGAGTTTTGTTCAGTCATTGTTGTGCAAATGATTTCTCTATTTACCCTTCCTGTTTTTCCTGTTCATTAACAATATTCTTAAAATGCTAACAGTACATATACTCTGAATATCATTTATATTAGAGATAAATGCAAGCTTAATAAATCAACTGTAAGATGTAGTTTCCAAGAAAGTAGCCTTAGTAATCAGCAGTAAGGTGAACGGTTAATAAATTTACATGCATATACAAACACCAGGGGACAGGAAGGGATTTTGTGTTTCTGCAGCCTTTCATCTGGGGAGGAACGAGGCAGGGGGCAGCTGAGGAAGGAAGGTCTTTCAGGGGAAACCTAATAGTTAAAATACCAACAGGCTTCCAAATTCTTTCAGGTACCAGCAGCAAATGATGTATTGATTTTGTTGTTAAACTGCACAGCTGTAACCAACACATTAGACATGGAAGATAAAAGCAATGACTAAAAGCACCTTATTTCATCTGTCACACCTGAGGCTCTGCCTTCTTCAGACCTTTAGTGTATTAGCACAGAAAATCAATTAGGTAAAGAGCTAAACAAATGAAGGGAAAATAAAAAAGGCTTCATTCACAAAGAGTCAGGACTGTCAGCAAGCCCTGGAGATTTCAGCGAGGTGTGAGATATTTTCAAACAAACCACAGAAACTTCTCTGAACTTTTAGAAAGGTGATTAAGTACTGCGTGGATATGTCAGTAAGTATCTGCTGGTATTGGCCCAGAGATGACAGATATTCACAAACATTAGATTTCTTTTTACCAAAAAGAATATTTGGAAATTTACTTCCTAGTCTGTGTTACTTTAAATATCCATTTATGGTACTCATGATCCTTTTCAGTGCAGAAGAATGGATCAATAACTTCTGGTAAATCAAGTAGTTTTCTAAGCTTGATATGCTATTGCATACCACAAAGTATTGACACCCAATACTTCATTAGGATCATAGCATTACCAAAGCTAATACACAGCAGCTTGTTCAATACTTACATGAAACAATGTAAACCATCTCTAAGGCATAGATGTAGTAAGGTTTTTGGTTGTCACCATGCATTCTTTACCACAGGGAAGAGTATAGCACAAATGTTTCATTCTTTTATTCATAGTGAGAGATTGTCCACAGTGATACATTGAAGAGAGAGGAGTAAGATTTATCAACAAAGAGTCTCAGAAGACTGGGATTCACTTGAAGAAACACAAGCAAATACACATTTTGCTTCCATCTATAACATGAGTGATTTCCCACCTTACATTTGCCCTCCACTGTCCTTTGAGGTTGCGACTTACTGAAGCTGATCTTTAAGCACAGGATTTATTCAGTGCAAGTGATGGTAAGACTGATTTTCTATTTCAAGTGAAGGAGAACAAGACTTAAATAAATGCATTTTTAAATATTTATGTAAACAAAGGATCTAAGTAAGCAACCCCCAACATTGGAATTTTACAGAGGTCCCATTATTCTGATTGTCTCCAAGAATATTTTCCCTATACATAGCTGCACATCTCAAGGTAACCTCTTCAAAGATGTGCATATCTTTTCATCTGTGACAGCTGAAACAAGCATAACTTTGTGTGTGAGGGGGGTGAGGGGGGAGGTGGGGAATGTTTTTCTTTTTGCAAAAATTCTTTAAGAAAATCTGAACACCGGAACCCGAACTTTCACACACTGCAGCAGTGCCACCTAGCGGAAAGCCTCCCCTGCACCCGCACCCGCGCCCGCCACCAGAACTCCCTTTACCTAACCCTGTTTACGCTGGGGAGGGTTCGGCTTCTGCCCTGGATAGCAGCTTCAGAAGGTGGCTTTGACTGCTGACTGCTATTACAGTTACCAGCTACTCTTGAGCAAAAAACCTACCAGCAAGGGCTGTTCGACCTGGAGCCTGAAGAACACACTGCCTTGAAAAAGAATAAATTAATTTCCATGCTTCTTTAATAATTTCAAAAGAACAAGAGAGATTTTTCACATTTCACAAGCCTGAAAAGTGTAAACTCAGAATGAACTGACAAGCAGTGCAATTACAAAACTGCAGAAAGATTTGGATTGGTTGCCAGGAAACTATTACCATTCCCCCCCCCCCCCATCATTTCATTCATTTTCAGAGAAAGAAGGGAAAAAAAAACAAACTTCTTCCTCTGATTAAAGAAACAGACAAGGTGGCACTAATTTTGAAAA
>NC_034411.1:73289246-73390593 GCF_002078875.1 Numida meleagris | reverse complement strand
CCTCCCTCTCCCTCTCCTTTTCATAAACTGCACATCTGGTCAATAATAGAGTTTTCATCTCCCAGGGCCTGATTCAGTACAGTATTGCAACAGCAAGACTTAATGATAAACAACCTCATAGGTCTCAGCTTTAACCCATCAGCACAAAAAGATCTCTAACATTAATTAACTTGTAGAAGGACACAGAGACACTGTAACCATGTAGATACACATACAGTTGTAAACACATTCTCTGTAAGCAGACTGAAAAATCTACTATGCCTTTCTGGATAGTTAACTTAGGAACTAAAAAGCTGAAGAGCTTTTTGAAAAATGCTGTGATGTGCCATAAGATATAACATATAGCAATTAGAAGTTATATGCAGCAGAGTGTGCACTGTGAAAAACAAAGAATGAATACTGAACTTGGATGTTTGGGCATCAACTGGTAGCAAATTCCTGTCATTTAAGCACTGAGTCTCCAATAATCACTCTGCTCTAGACTGGATTCCCAAATCTTTTTTTCCATGGAAAACGCTGCAATTTTTTGACTATAAATGTAGTAATCACCGTGAGCTGAAAACAGAAACACGTGCATGTAAAATCAAGACAAACTTCCAAGAACATTTCCAAGTAGAATTTTATCACTGACTTCAGCCTAGATAAGATCCCACCCTAGGAGCTCCTGAAAGGACTTGCTGTTCCAAGGCTAACTACGTTGCAAGCTGTGTTTCCTGGCCAGGCACTGCAGACAAAAACAATCCTACAATAGAGGATAGAGAGCTCTAGGTAAGCGGATGAATAATACAATGATGATTAGAAGTAGGAAGGGAGTCCCCTTCTGCGCTGTTGAGTTGGCCATTAGTGTCAGAGTGGCTTTTAGACTAATTCTTCCTGTCTTTGCGCTACTTGAGGTGTTCATCAAATGTTTGCCTATATTATTAAAGGATGGAACTCTGTCAGAGGGCAAAAGAAAATTACCTGCAGGGAGCCATGGCCAGATGAGATGTACCTTCACTGTGCTGTTTCTTTAGCACCCAGTGGTAAAAGACTACAAGGCTGCCTTTATGTAGATGTCACGTCATTCACAAACTGGAGCACCCAGCTGTGATAATAGGGGGGTGGGCGACCATTACTAATTCCTCCCTTATCTAACCTTGCTATTTGAATTATTAGCTAAATTGCTGTCTTGAGATCTTAGTTTTTTCTGATCTGTAGGTTCAAGAAGTTTGATTTACAGTCCGTTGTTTAATGGTATATGTAATTACCTAATATTATCAACCAGTGCCCAATTTGTCTCAGAAACACTTTTTTCCTACATATCATTAAGTGTAAGTATTTTGCAGTCACTGTTGGATATCCACAGAGTAAGCAAAAATGAAAACATTATTTACAGACATCTTCTCTTTTGGAAAAGATAAATTCACATTTTTCCTCTGAAGTTAATGCGAGAAAGTTCAAAACCTGACAAGTTAATTAATGACTACAGCTTCTGAGGAAAAAAAAAAAGTATAGATAGATAGATAGATACACAAACAATGAAGAAAAGAATGTTATTTGAAATTACAAAAATTTGTTTCAAATATACTCAGGAGTAAATAAAGAAATGACATGCACATGTATTGATTCAAATGATTTTGCTAATTTTTCCCAATTATTTTTATTATGAAAATATTAAATGAAAAAAGTTTAGTATTTTTAAAGAAAAGTTATCTTTATTGCTTGAAACATTGCATTGGTTAACCGATGTGAACTTTAATATTGAATACACAAAAGAATTTAAAAAGTAATATGTTTCAAACTGTTTTATCTTTCTTTATTAAAAATGTCCAAAAAAATCTAGAATTGTATTTTCATACCGTTTTGCATTGCAAACAATGGTCTAGAGAGTTCCATTTCTCCAAGTATGGAGTTACTGTGTGCCAGAGGGATGAATAGGTGGGCCGTGATTCTCCACAGGCACTGCTTGTACATCTCAGAATGTCTCAGCTGCACACAGAGCTCACTCAGATTAGAGTTGCATTGCCTCTAACAATACACGTGTGACGTACTATCATGGATCAATTTCTGTTGGTTACAACTGAATTTTAATATTTGTAATTTATGTGTCACCTGTTAAAAGCAAAGCAGTCTTTGAAAACGTAAATGGAATGATGGCACCACATATGTATTAATGAAGAAAAATAATTAATTATTTTTTGCATTTCAGCCAGTGAATTTACTTTTCACTTTTCTTTGTAAGTTCTGACATTGATGTTATTCCCACATGTAGTTTGTGACTATTCACTTGCAATGATTTAAGAGCTCCAGGATGACAATTTTCATTGTCAATGACATTGGTGCTGACATAATTTCCATGGAATATGATTTATTTATTTGTTTATTTTTCAACTGGATGATCAGCTCCTGAAAGGTATAGATAATGCATTATCTTCACCCCATCCTGGAACACCATAGTGTTCACAAGTCAGAAGAGGACTTCTGCCCTAGCCAGATGGTGGCACACACAGATTACATGTAAGTGCTATATCCAGAGTGCTATTAAGGCTGTTAGCAGAATCACTCTGGTTAGGAACCAGTTCCCTTTTGGACTCAAGAACAGTGAATTCTCTGTGGGTTTTGAAAGGAACCATGTTTATTCCAGTAGAATTTGGTCTTTGTCACTGCTATAAAACTGCCTGATATTTGCACCAGCAAAATTTACTAGAGCTTCATTCTTTTCAGGTATATTCCCTTTTCATGCGTCTTCGTGCCAGAAAATGATGAATCTTGGGACACCTTCCCAGTTTATTCCAGAGCTGAAATGCTCCAAAATGGAGAAACAATTCAATTTGAGCTCTCACTGCTGTTTCAGGGAAGTCTGCAAAATTATTTGAATGTAAACTGAAGAGCAGGTGTAAGGATGTAATTTTACTTTCACAAAAATCACTAGTGAGCATAGTGCTCTGTCTGATTTTGTTAATCATTATGAAGGATCATTCTGAAATAAGAAAAATGCTGACTGTTAGCTATATATTTCACAGTGCTGAAAGTGGACTCCCATTCCTGTCCTAGTTAAATATGAAATAGAGCAGTATCTCTTATTTGAATTTTTTTTACATCAGCCTAATGCGTAAGTGAAAAAAATAGAGAGAAAAAAAAAGAATCAAACAGATCCAGCATAGCCATTTAATTCAGAATTTTCTGTCCATCTCCCAGTTTCCTAGGTTCAAGCTGTGCTCAGGTTTACTACATAGAGGTGTTTCTGTAGTCCTAATATTTATGATTAAGCTAACTTTAAAAGTAGAGACTATGATAATTAAAACAGTACTGAGTAGCTCTTACAGAAAAATGGAGACAGAAGAGACTAATATCTCTAAAAATGTCAGTCAGATATTTTATAATACCAATCAGACTGAGCCCTTAGCTGAGGTCATGTTTCATATCAGATCTGATGTTTCATTATAGTTGATTTGAGAAGTGTTTTTCATTTCTGTCATATAAAGTTAAATTGCTTTACTTTAAAAAGATATCCAGTGATGAGGTTCAGAAATACAAGAACTATACTAAAGTATAAAAAAAGAGAAAAGTTCAAATATATATCTAGTACAGAACCGAATCTTATAAGAAGATCTTTAAAATAAGTGGATAATATTTGATCAAATGTTTGAAAATGGAAGCTCCTATTACGGTATGATTGAATTTTAAATTATTATAATGTATTTCTTTCATCATGCATCCATCTCAACTGTAAGAAAAAAAAGTACACTTAATTAGATTACATCAGTAATACCTCAGATAGAAAGTCTGAGAAATCAGCAAAATTGTTAGTATAAAAATAGTACTGTAGAGTCACCTCGAGCAGTGATGAAAACAAAACATAACAAAATAATTTGTCATTATTATCTTCAGCTAGCCCAGCAACCAGGTGTGACACCATGAAGGCCATTTTAACCACTTATATGACAAATCTGACCCTCTTAGTTGTTTTTTCTGCTCATATACTATCTCACCTCACATTCATTTTCATTTTATAGATGTTGTTGAAGCCTTAGATTTTAAATTTTCTAAAGAAAGGCTTCTCTTAATATACTGTACCCAAAAAATAGCAAAATAGAATTTTCCTCTCTGTTTGAGGTTCACAGGTTGATAATGCTGGTTATGGAGATCATTTCATATAGCAGTCAGTTTAAATCTACTTCACTTCTGTAGCTATTTAATCTGCTGTAACAGTGGTGTGATCTCCTCACCTTTTAGAGCATGTATTTTCATGTTTTAGTTCCTGACCTAATGCTGGCTACAGTTCTCTAAAATGTTCTCATAAAATATCCTGATAATGTCAGATTTTGACTGCTCAGAATTTTCTTCTCATCTGCCATGACTAAATTGTTCCTGATGTTTTAAAATATACATTTGTAAATATGTATGTGCTTGTGTGTGAGTTTGCAAAATTCATTTCTATTTTGAACTCTGCAGACTTTGCATTATTGTTCGGTAAAAATATTACTTACAAAAACCATCTGAGTAATGCTGACTTGTAAAGAAAGAAACAGCACACAAGGGGAGAACACTCATTTCCCCTCCTTATTTATATTTTTAACATAAGCCTATAGTCAGAGGTCAGATATGGAGATCACTGATTTTAGAGATACATGTATCCTCTCACCACCTTCACAAGTGCTTTGGGAGACCCACAAATCCTGTGCCTCAAATAATCAGGGAAAGTTGTGGCTTTATGCCTAGTTTTGGGAGAAGAGCAAGAAGGCAAGGAAGGAAGATGGATCATCTATTGATCACTAAATTTGGTGGCTTTTTTAGCTATCCCTGCTAACCAATAGTAAAAATAAGTGTTAGTCTGTAAATCACATGCTGGGAACTATTTGAGCTTAACTCATTCTTTTGAGGAAATTCTGACCCCTTCTCCCCACATAGTATCACACTTTTTGTAGTGTGCCAGAGACTCCCTGGTACTGTGCAATCAAAAAGCCAAGATCATATGAATTTAAACCAGAGTTCTATGTCATTTTTGTCTCATGTAACCTAAGATGGACTTTCATATGTTGCCAGACAATCTGTTTATGAATTTGCCTTAATTCAACAATTAGTTTAACACTAAAACTGGAGGTTCTTTAAGGGAAAACAAACAAACAAACAAACAAAAACTTCCAAGGCCATGATTAGGATTCCTAGGATCCACTCCAATAATAATAATAAATAATCACTTCGAAATGAAGAAAAATAAAACAAACATGATCAATTTCTACTATTTCTTTTTTTCCTGATTGTCCTGGTAATTAGTTCTTATTATACATTTCTGCATTAATTTAAAGTCTTCCTTCATCCAGTCTCCATGTTCACCATCAAGGCACTTCCACACTCTGATTCAACTCTCTTTAGAAAAGCTAAACATATTGAGTTCCAGTATAAAGTGTTGGTTTTTTACTAGCACTTGAGCTATTTCTTTCTTTCCTTGCTCTATTTTTCACATTTAAACAATAAAACAGCATTCCGCACTTCAGTTTTAGTGCCATCAGTGCTATATAGAAATGAACTTGTCTTACTGTCTGTGATTTATTCCTCTGAGGATTACACAAATCTCTTGTTACTGCATTTGAACATCAGCTCATGTTGATTTGGCTGGCTTGGTTGGTTGGTTGTCTTCTGTAGTCTGGCTTATATGTATTGTTGATGTGATCTTACATTTAGCTATGTGAAAGTATTTTTAATGCAGGTTTATCTAGTAAAGAAAACACATTTTTATCTGTCTGGATTTCATTTTTTTCTTCATTAAAGATTTTTTAAACTGCGGTGTTTCTAGACAGGTGTACCACTGTCTCAGAACAGCACTGGTTGTATTACAATTTCCCATTGTCAATACTTTCAGCAACAAAGCCTAGTAGTCCTAATACAGTTAATTTTCTTTTTTTTTTTATACTGTCTGGCACCTTTTCTAAATCTGACTTTTGAACTTTAGTAACTGAAATGCTTTACAACAGTCTGAACATTTTACATGATCACTTAATTACATTAGCAATGCTTTTCATTCCATTGAAGATAAAAATTGCACCCTTAAGATTATTATTTATTCATCAAGATATAATTTTTTAAGGAAGGAACCATGATGCTTCAGTGTGAGTATGGCAGCAGAGACCATGCTATGCAGTCTTGTAAGTCTGGGACTCTTACAAGTGGATTGTTTTGGGGTATAGATTACAAAAACTGCTCAAAAGAGTATTCTGGAAGAACCAGTGTAGCCCTGTCAGCTTTGTGCTATGAGACATGCAAAGCCTAGACAAAATAGACTTGGAGAAATTCAGTCTTAGCTGTCATGTGAGGGACACTTCTTTAGTGTCAAGTCGATGTCTATGCTCAGCCTGTTTTGTGGTTCTAAGCTGATAACGCAAGTCTTGGAAAATAATTTGTAAAGCTAAGAATCTATTTACAGGAATGGAAGCAGGAAATCTTTAAATCTGATTTCTTATTTCATTCTTACTGTAAGAAGATAAAAAAAATGAATGCAGTTTTTTGTATGTGCTAAAAATATTATGCTAACCAATGAGTCAAAAAAAACTCTTTTGAAATGAATTAAGAGGACCTATAAAAATAATGATTTACATAAAGGAATAAAAAAATAGAAGGGTTTTTCTTTGTTTGCAAAAGGTACACAACCAGAAAGCATGTGTTTTTCGCAGTAGGGATACAGAAGGTAATTTGTTCTTACCTTAGTATACAGACTGAATTAAGAGTGCTCTCCATTGCTGGTGAAGTCAGTCATTTAAACCAGTGTGTGGCTGCTGAAATCAGAACAATGCATTCAAGAAGAGTTGAAAAAAATGTATTTTTCTGCTGCACTGTTAGCCAGCAGTCTATTTTTAGGTGAAAGTGGCATTTTCAAAGTCACTGCATATAAATGCAAACAATCACTTAATTTTCATCTTCTAGTTGCACAGACAATGAGTGAAAAAATCTTTCTCTAAGTCTTTATATACCTGGCTGGTATTATGTTCTTTCAACTACAAACCTCACATTTCTTGCTAAGAAGTCTACCTATTTTCTTTTTTGCATACTCTGGCCCCTACTCGGTCATGCTTTCTTATAAAAAAATGTTTATGGAGAAGAAGGAAGTACACCTTGTTATTAAGTCACCAAATAGTTTGCACATACTCAGGGAACTGAGAATTAAATAATTCATAAT
This sequence comes from Numida meleagris, assembly GCF_002078875.1. Classification (NCBI taxonomy): domain Eukaryota; kingdom Metazoa; phylum Chordata; class Aves; order Galliformes; family Numididae; genus Numida; species Numida meleagris. The sequence continues at coordinate 73,383,440 of NC_034411.1, read as the reverse complement.
GAACAATTAATCTTCTAAATGTTCCTGTTTCATGCTACAAAACATTCTTTGATTAAATTTATACATTCATATTTATTTTGCATTTTTATGAATTTTGATTAAATGTACATGTGAGTGTAAGTCTACTCACTGCAGTCTTTTCAGGGAATTGAGTGGTAGGGGAATTAACACAGTTTCATTCTTTCAGCAAACATGCAAATCTATATTTCACTGGTTTAAAAAAGTTACAATTGAATATGATTGTTTTAAGTAAGAGGACAAAGGACATGTCTGGAAGAGAAAAGCTACAGACTGATGTTTAAATGGAGAAATATGATTCATATGCAGCAGATGTTTTTCATTAGAAATGCTGGGGAAAAAAAAAGATAGGTCCAGCTTCATTGTTTTATCTACTATCTCCATTTGTTTAGATAGTGAAAAGTTGTTGTATTTCTACTCACTAAGTAGACATTTTTGAGGACTATTTGCTGACTAGCCAGAAACAGTACATTCACCTAAATAATAATAAAAAAAAAATTAAAAATTTTCAAAAAGAAAGGAGTGACATCTAAAGGTAGGTAGTTCAGTAGGAAAAGATCACAACAGACATTCTGTGAAGTATTTGATCCCAAACCATGCACATAAACTTATTATGCACATACGTTGTATGTTCTCCATGTCTTCCTTGTTGGCTCAATTTTCTCTCCCAAGAGGTCCAGCCAGGATGGGAAAGACTGTGAGATCCAGAACAAGTGTCACCTTCACCACTGTTGAAGAAATTGTCCTTTAGACATCAGTCCATCTAATGACTGACACTTGCGGCTTTTGACTTCTATTATGGCCACTCTCTGAATCTAAGGATACATTCTTACACTGTCATCTTTGCTTGTATTTTTATGTTTTTTTTTTTTAATTTTTGTGTTAAATTACTTATGAATATGACTTGGGATGTTTGAAGAACTATTGAATATTTGTCACTCCATGTAGAATAAAAACATGTAAATAATGTTAGATTATGTTAAAAAATGCTACAATTGTTTGCTAATGAATCAAAACCACCGTGTTTGCATTTGAAAACTAAAAAAAAAAAATTATGGTGGGCATTCCTGAATAGAAGAGAGATCTGAAGTAATTTAATGAGATGTATTCAATGTATGTACGTATAATATACATGTATAGATGTATATGAGACTTTCACTGCAACGTTTATTCTGCATATGCCTTAGTATTTCTTTGGATAGTGGAATACATTGTCTTTTTCATTTTTAAACTTATATTTTTGCCCAATTGTAAAGCTTAGGTTAAATGACATAATAAAACCTATCCTCTCTAATTTCTTAAGATTATTCTACTCAGAAGACATCATCTTTTAATCTTTTCATCAGAAGATAGCTAGTTCAAGTTAATCTTTTCATATTTCTCTGGATTTGTGTGCTCTGCCTGCCCTCCTCCCTTTATCCTTCTGTTGTATGCTTATCATAATGATAAGAGTAAGACTGCGCAACATCACATTTCTGATATAAACTTATTAGAAACTATGATTCATGAAGAGCAGAAGATTATGAGATCTGAAGAGATCTACTAAGTTTTATGTATCAGAATCAGTAGTTCTAGTAACATTTTATCCTTGATTTTGTGTTAGATAGTAATTCACTCACTGTTCACAAAGAACAGTCCTATTTATTCTTTTACTTATTTTACTCATTTTTGTTTCAGATTGACCAACAGTAACTATCCTTTTCTGTTAACTATCCAGCCTGTAACTAGAACAAAGACAAGAAATGTATTATTTTTTCTAATGTGTAATTTTTATATCTATAAATTTATATATAAATATAAAATTAGACCTACATCTTTATCAATAGGAATTACAGTGGGATTCATTGGGAGAGTCTAAGACAAGAGAACAGGAGAGAGGAATGTGGAAACATTCAAGAAACAGAATAGAAGGCTGAGATTCATGGAGGAAGGCAAAGGGCTGAGAACATGAAGTAAACTGAAAACTGAAAAGCGAGTTGTGGTACACAGTGGAGAACAGACTTTAAGAAAAAGAAAATGGTAACAGGAGAGGAAGGTATGTTCAACAATAGTGCAGAAAAGAAGTAAGATAGGCAAGCAGCTCGCAAGAGACAGAATGAAGAGGTGACCTGTCAGTTTGGGAATGAGGCTTCAGTGCAATGAGAAAAGAAAGGATGATTAAGAGATGATAGGAAGAAAGTTTAAAAAGTTATAGGAGGAGCAAGGTTGGAATGGACATTGGTGAGTGCAGTACAGTATGGCATCCCAAAGAAGACGAAGTTTTATGAATGAGATCTTTACAGTCAATCTTCCTGACTGAAGCACTGTCTTGCTGAGTTCAGGAGAACTTACCTATAAACCAGCCTTAATTATTTCTCATTGTGTTCACAGAACGTATTTTAAAGGGGTCAGCATTAATGAACAATCAGGGATAGAAACTAGACTTAAATACTTCATATATCAGTTGGCCTTGTGTTGTGTATCATCACATACTTCTACACTACAGCTCTATATACACATCTGCAGCTATAAATTCTGTTAAAGAGCAATGTAGAATATTTTAATGAGGGTAAACTAACAGCAAAAGAGACAATCTTTTTTGTCCTCTTATGTTACCTCTTTTGGATCACTGTAATGCTAAATCATTTAATAGAAGGCTGTTTGAAGTCAGTGTAAGAGGTTTATGTCAATATCAATGAAGCACATTTCTTCTGAAATGTTATTTCACCAGACTTCCTTGATTAAAAATAAACAAATAAAGAAATTCCCTGCAACTTTGAAACTCTTCTTGTGTAGTGAAAAATTGTAATCTCCTATCCTGTTGGCTGAATTGATAGAATATCATATAAAGCATTTCTGAGCACCAAAATGACTGAGGTTATCTGATGGGTTTAAAATGTTTACTGTGCAGTCAACACATAACTCCATCCCTCTCATGCAGAATACATATAAATGAGAAATATAATCACAGCCTACATCAAGATATATATATTTTTTTCCTTTCATGTTAACTTCGTTTGGCTGTGATACTGCCTATTGAAAAAGCACTTTTACCCAAAAGGAGGACAATTGTTTCAGTTGATTTCTGGAAATATTAGTTTTCCAGAACGCTGTAAATTTCTATGCTCAATTAAATTCACTATGAATATGTGTGTGTATGTGCTGTGACCTTTAGTATCTGCATATTCATTCTCTGGTAGACAATCTGAAAACACTGTTTAGGAGGAAAAAGAAATCGCAGGTCTCAGTTGTGGTACTAATGGTCAATCGTACTCTCAACAAAAATCAGGGAAAGCTCTCATGAAATAGGTATTATATTAAAGAGGTAGGGTTATTGATAACTAGTTTGCTTGTTTTTATCTAATTTTAGTATCTAGAAACAGTCTTTACTGAATAAGGCTGTGGAATAATGCTGCAAAACTTTGAAACTTGAGCTAGAAAACAATGAAAAGGAAATAGATCATTTTAAGAGAACAAATAAAAAAATAACCCCAACTGGAGCCAAAGGTAGAGGAGGAGGAACTGTGCTTGGTGGAAATCAATTACAGTGCTCCTGTTAAACAGGTGAGTATGCTGACTTGCCCGTTAGCCTACTGTCCCACACATACTCATCCTTATTCTGCTTTGGGAATTCCTGCACCATTGACCAGGGACACTGAAGGGTGAGTACAATACACATCTAGATAGCAACTTCAGTGGATAGAGAGTAGATAACTTACAGTTAATATATGGCAATTTATCTTCTGTTGAAAACTTTTTGTATTAATTTCTTAATTTGGACTGTGTTAATATTGTAATTGGAGTAATAGTAACTTTACTGCTTTTTGTTTAGATTGCTAAAATGTTAACTAGTCAAACTGTACAATTTTAGTTCTGTAAACAGTGGGTGCTCCATTGCTGTAGGTATTTTGACAACAAAAGTAAGACTAGGGAAGCTGCCATGCTTCTCTGTGAGGAAGGTAAACTAGTGGCAAAGGGCATAGGAGAGGCTGTCATAATCAGTGCTTTCTCTATATTAGCTTTTAGTGGTAAGGTCTATTTTCAGGCAACAATACTTCTAAACCCAGGAGTATAGTCTAAGGAAACAAAACATTACTTTAGAGGAGTAGGTTCAGAAATTAGAGAGTATTTTAGAAAACTGCTTATTCACAAGTCCAAGAAAACAGATGGAATACATATAAGACTACAGAGAGGACTGTCAGATATCAATGAGAGGATACCACCTATCATCTTCAAAAGGTCAAGACAGTTTATGGAGGTTCCTGATGACTGGAATAGGGCAGCTGTTACACATAGCTTCAAGAAGGGCAAGAAATAAAGGCCTGGGGAAGGAATTACAATCCAATCATGATTTTAGAAATAAAGGTAGAGTATATTTAGGTCTAGGTCAGCTTCATATTTCAACTATTAAGAAACTAGAAATCTTATTTATAGTTATCTAGTGCAACAATTTCAATTGACTATAGAATAGTTCAGATGATTTATCTGGGCAAGATTCCTAATTTACAGAAGAAGTAAGCAGACGAACGCCACTTTCTCTATCAACGTTCATGTCACGGTCATTCACTAACTTGGATTTATTACAAAATTTTTACGTTTAATAGTGCCTTAATTCCAGTGCTGTTCTAAATTGGGTCAGCACAAAATACTCTCTGTTTTTGATTGATTCATGTTTATACGATTTTTTTTATTAAAAATATATCTTTTTTCTACACCTCAAATTCAAAAATGTCATTACTAGTTCTGCTATCATCTCATCTTCCTGTTTATGCTGAGGCATATTTGACCTTCTCTTCCAGACAGAGGGTTGATTATATCACTGACAGCCAAAAAAACAACCTCAAACAAATAATCAATTCTCAGGTGTTCAGTCTATCCTGATGATATTTCAGCCCATACTATGACTGAATACTAATCAAAGCAACAGGTTTAAAGTTTATCCTCCTCTCATATTACTTTTTTGTAAACAGAAATTTTGCAAATATGTCAAGGAATTTTACACAGCTTCAATGCATTCTTGAAAGTCCTTATAATTATTTGGTTTTAACAATAAAGATCTAAATTCTTATTTAACAGAGTTTTATTAAAAATGTTTTAAATTGTAATGACTAGTATATATATGTGTATATGTGTGTTCATGGACAGCTTCATGAAGGAATTAAAAACCTTGATCCATTCCAGCAAGACTGAAGACTGGAAATAAGATGGCTGAGGAAATTTCTGGGCTGTGATCATCTTCAGTTTTTTTTTCATTTTATTTTTCTTTAATGCATGGGAATACAGAATTGACTGAGATCAAGGCATGCTATTACAGTACTATCCAATCAGGAACACATTGTGCATTATCTGAGATATTTAGTTTTTCCAGATTGCTTTGTCCCATTAGTAGTTCATTCATCTGACCACTTTGATAGGCTTTATGCATTCTTGTTGATAAGCATGAAGTGATTCCTGGAGTAAATCTAAGGATTTTTTGGCTACTATTATTTAACATTCTGGAGGAAGAATGCCAGCATTTACGGTGTTTTTCTGCTTTTCCTGCTATTCAGGCACTTCAGTATGTGCCTTGTTTAATGTGAATACCATGACTGTGATGCAATTATTCATAAGAATTACTTGTTATCTGCAATAGGGAGCAATATGTCTTGTTCTCCCTAAACATGGTGGAAAGGGTTCAATAAGAGATTATACTCATTTGATGTTTTCCAGATGAATGAGTTTTCCACTGTCAATAATACTCACGCACTTATAATTTCATTCAAGAAATCCAAATCTTTTTCAAAGGATTTATCTGTTAGGCCCTTTGTGCATGGCAGGTGCTTCTGGCAGCAGTGAATCAGTGATTAATTTGCAGGGAGTCTTTTGTCTCATTCCAAAAGAAGAATGAACAGTTGCCAGACTTCATACTTGTCTCTCTGACCTGCAAATCCACTGGAAATATAAAACCATGTAATATGGTAGTAGCATTTAATTTTTTTTATTTTCCTCCCAATTTCTGCAGAAATAATAGCTGAGCTTTACATGCTCTTCAAAACTTTGTCTGTTTAAAACACTGCAGATAGGTGACCTAATGCTAACTTGGGATACGAGCTTAAATTGAATCCACTTTCTTGATTTAAATCTACATTTTTATAAAGTGATACATAAGATAGTTCTATTTCTACATGAAAATATTTATCTTGTATCATCATTATTGTTTCATAATGTGAGAGCCTCACTATATATATTTATGCTGTGTTTATACACACAAGTATGTGTATTTATATACACACAGATACTTTCTGATAAGAATATGCATATGTAGCTAAAGATTTCTGGCCTTCTAGCCAAATGTGAATGTTTTTGCAGACTCAAAAAACAGAAATCATAGATTGTTAGTATGTTTGATTTTCTGGTGCATTTTTGGAGTTGAACAGTACCTAGTTCTAAGCTCTGAATTGTTAACACCAAAAGTCAGTTTTTCAATGAATCTTATTGTTACGATTTTGCAGCCTTGAGACTTCCCCAGCACCAAAAATAAAGGCTATATAATAATATAACAACAGTAAAAATAACAGTAATAAATTATAATAATAGATGGCCTTTCCCATATGAAATGAAATGAAAATGAAATTCATATTTGTCTTGTTAGGAAAGGCTGAGGGAGTTGGGGTTGCTCTCAGACCAAAGAAGAGAAGGCTCTGAGGAGACTTGATGGCAACCTTCCAGTACCTATATGGGGACAACAAGAAAAGTGGAGAGAGTATTTTTACAAAAGCATGCAGTGACAAGGGAATAGCTTTAAAATAAAAGAGGATAGATTTAGATTAGATATTAGGAAGAAATTATGTGGTCTGAGGGTGGTGAGGAGTAGTTCTTGAGGCCTCCTCCTTGGAGCCATTCAAGGTCAGATTGAATGGGGCTTTGAGCAACCTGATCTAGAGGGTGTTGTCTCTTTCCAAGCAAGTGTGTTGAAACTATCTGGTCTTTAAGGTCCCTTCCAAGCCAAACAATTCTATGACAGTTTAGCTCGGATACTATCTAGAGGGACCTGGACAGGCTTGAGAGGTGGGCCTATGCCAACCTCATGAAGTTCAAAAAGGCCGAGTGCAAGGTCCTGCATCTGGGTCAGGACAATCTCAAGCACAGATACAGGTTGGGCAGAGAATGGCTTGAGAGCAGCCCCGAGGAGGAGGATTTGGGAGTGCCAGTTGATGAAAGATTCAACACGAGCAGGCAATGTGCCCTTGTAGCCCAGAAGGCCAACAATATCAAGAGAAGCCAGACCAGCAGATCTGGGAGGGTGGTTCTGCCCCTCTACTCTGCTCTCGTGAGATCCCACATGGAGTACTGTGTTCATTTCCAAAGCTCTCAATACAAGAAGGACATGGAACTGTTGGAACAGGTCCAGAGGAGGGCCATGAAGATGATCAGAGGGCTAGAGCATGTCCCCTATGGGGACAGGCCAAGAGAGCTGGGGGCTCTTTAGCCTGAAGAAGAGAAGGCTGTGAGGAGATCTTATAGAGGCCTTCCAGTACTTGAGGGGAGTCTACAGGAAAGCTGGGGAGGGACTTTTTTTAAGGGGAGATAGTGACAGTATTAAACTGGAAGAGGATAGATTTAGACTAGATATTAGGAAGAAATTCTTTACTGTGAGGGTGGAGAGACACTGGAACAGGTTGCCCACTGAGGTTGTGGATGCCCCCTCCCTGAAAGCATTCAAGGCCAGGCTGGATGGGGCTTTGAGCAAACTGGTCTAGAGGGAAGTGTCCCTGCCTATAGCAGGGGAGTTGGAACTAGATGATCTTAAAGGTCCCTTGCAACCCAAACCATTCTATGATTCAATTATAATTTTGTATCTCTGATTTAGAATTTTGCTTAAAACATGACAAAAAACAAAAACAAAAAACCTGCTGTCATTTTTATTATTTATTTTAGGTTAATATTTCAGGTCTGGGATAAATGTTTCCATTTAAAATATTCAGCACAGAAATTTCCAACTATGCACAGCCTAAGAAATAAATCATTTTATTTATTATTACAGGTATCTAAAGGGGCTCTCTAGGAAAGAAGAGGACAGACTCTAGTAGAGACTGTTGTGATAGGACAAGGACAAATGGTTTCAAAATACAAGAGGGGAGATTTAGATGGATATAAAGAAGTTGTTTTTCATGATAAGGGATGTGAACTACTGGATTAATTAACCCAAAGTCAGGCTGAATGGGACTCTGGGCAACCTGATCTAACTGTGGATGTCCCTGTACATCACAGGGGAGTTGGACTAGATGAACTTTATAAGAGTCCCTTCCAACTCAAACAATTCTATGATTCTATGATTATTAGTGTGGCAATTTTCTAGGAAAATAAATACCACTCTGAAAAAAACAGTATCTGAAGAGTTCACACAATTGAGCCCATCACATCAGTCAGTGACCAAGCATTTAATATGGCAATATTTTGAGCAAGCAATTTAAGATAACAGCAGATTTTCAGCATAACACTTAGTATGACAGAATGATTTCAAGATTCTTCCTAGCAAGTCATTAAGGATGTTATGAAAAACTCTGATTACAAAGTCAGTCAGACTAGCCAGAGAGGTTATAAACACTAGTGCTTTTTCAGGGTGACAAGAACCTGGAAAAGAGAAAGACTGAGACAGAAAAACAAAAGTACAGAAATAGATAGGAATTAGGACAATTATAAACATTGTGAATTGTACTCTGAGAAGGGTCATAGCATGTGCCACTGAGCAGAATTTCTGGCAATCAGAACCTTGGAGGAGTAGAAGGTAAAGGAAGGGGGAAAAAAAGAGGTGTATGGTTGTAAACTGCTTATGGAAATTATTCTCATACTTTGCTGTCTTGGCAGAAATGTCAGAGCTGCCTAATGGCAGCTCTTTTCACAGCTGAACAGGCACCAGGTTTCCCATCACATGCTAGTTTTTCTAGTCTTTGCTATGGTGTTTAGAAGTGACAAGAAGAGAAATATGCTGGTTTTGACATATCTGCTCCTCTGAAAGTCAATTAACATTTGTTGGGTCACTTACTGATAATCAGGAAGTATGGAAAAACAAATCTCTTCTATATTTATCACTGATAATGCATGGACATAGAGGTGAACTGGATATAAGAAGAGAACTGTGAATAACCTTTTTCAGCAGAAATGTCAGTATTTCTGACATAAAATACAGCTATTGCACTATTTTAAATGATAATAATGTATTAGCTTTAACAAAGAAGAAATATGATAAATCTTGCAGAATAATTCATTGGTTTCTTTCCGTAGAGCTATATAGAAGGGAGGATAAAATTTTAATAGCTTCTGATTCATTAGATTTACATTAGTGAAGATCCTTAATGGTGAGTTTTTCAGCTGCACCCACAAACAGCTGACTGACGTAATTTATTTGGCATGAAGTGGTCAAAAATATAATCCTGATGTTGGACTATGTCAAGAAAAGTGTAATTGTTTGCTTGTTAGTTCGCTTTTATATCGCTCTTGTCCTTGGCAAAAATAACACTGAAAATTGAATGCAATAAGTATTACATAAGATTTTATGCAAAAGAGTTGTTTTAACTATATGTCTAGAATCAAGTTTTGTGTTTCATCAGAATGTGTTGCTTCATAATCTTCCCCAAACTGAGTAGCTTCTAGTAGCAGCTGGTTATCACTTTCTTTCCCTTTTCATCTGCTCTGCAGTTGTTCAAAGCCCAGCTAAAACACCAGCTGTGTTTTACAGACCACCTTATACTGAAGTAATAAAATGAAAAGATACATGTTTACTATTATATAATAATAATAATTATTATATAATTATAATTATATTATAATTATATTATTATATAATAATTTATTACAGTCTTAATACAAATCTGATTTGTAGAACAAAAATGCTGGAAGAGAAGTGAGAAATAGGAACGATTGTTAATGAAAATGAAGACTTGAACTCGTTTATTTGTTCCCACAGCTGCTGAAAATAAATAAATTAATACGAAAAATGCAGAAGGTTGTTCAGAACTGCCTAACTAGAAAACATTTTGATTAAAATTTTATCAGTGATTAAATGTAAATCTGCAAACTAATAAGCAATTGTCTATTTTATGTCAAAGTTTAAGTATGCCAAAAGACCAAACAGAGAAAACATAACAATATACAAACAGTAAAAAGAACCAACCAAACAAGCAAAATTTCACAAAAAACAAAAACCTACTACGGTTCTGAAAGAGCTATACACAGAGAAACATGGGACATCTAGTCTTCAGGTAGTGTAAATCCCATTAACATTAATGGAGCATGCAAATCTGCAGCTGCCAAGAATCTGACTCCACCTTTGTTTCATGATATTTTTGTTTCTTGTTGTTGTCACTACACTCACATCTGTATTTTCAAAAGAAAATAACAGGTATTTCTTCCATTAAAGAATGTGGTTTGGCTGATTTCTATGACAGTGGCATATTAAGGCCATTAATCTAGGATTCTTTTTTTTTTTTCAGTCTAGAAGTCTCCGAGATAAAAACAAAAACAGGTTTTTGGCTAAATGTCCTAATGTTAAGCAACAAGTCCACTTATAAAGGCTCAAAAAAAAAAAAAAATCAGCTACCATTCAATATAGTAAGGAAAGACAGTACTGGCCTGGAAGTGGCATAGCTGACATATTTCTGTTCTTTATAACGAATTACTGAAACTATATAAAAATAATTGAATTAACTTCAGAAAAACACTGAAGCATCTGAAGCACAGATGAAGTACATAATTTATTGGACCACAGATCATTTAAAGTGAACAGCAATTAAAACTTAACCATTAAAAACTAAGTCATAGTGAGTTAAAGAGTATGCATGTCTTTTTAATTTTAAAATATTGTGTGAAACCTTTATCTCATTAAAGTTATTGAACATCCATTGACATCAACAGTGTCAGTATTTCACACATATTTATATAATATAGATCACATCTATTCACCCTGTGTAATATGGAAAAGAATTGAAATAATTTGGTAACTTAAAAGCAAATTTCCATGAATTTTTTTTATAATTATTGGTATATGGACTGGCTGGACAATACTTTAAATACTGCATCTGAAAATATGATCATCAATCTCTCTTTACTTCTGTTAAGAACTAATAATTGTTGGGCTAATACAAAAGCTCATTAAAATCAACAATAATCCTTCTAGCAACTTCTCTCAGTCTGAAAGCTGTAATAACAAGAGTAGTAAGAGAAAATAACATTTTTTTTTAAAAAAAAAAGAACAAAAATAAGAAGGATAGAGGAGGTGGAGGAGGAAAGAGAGAGTAGGGCAGAAAAATGTATTTTCAATAGCCTATGAATGCCAGTATATTTATTTAGAGTCTTCACATCCCCATCAATGGTGGTCTAAAACTTGATGGAAAATAATCTGCAGCTGGCCCACAGAAAGAAAAATAATTTTTTCAGTTTTGAAACTGATGAGAATAGTGCACTGTGATCTATTAAAATGGTAAGAGTTAATACTGCTCCTTTGGTTCACAAGGTTTTGGAACTCGTTATGATCTGATCAGCACAGAGTAAAACTAAGTAGTCCATGGAATACAAATATTGACCAAATTAAATTATTTAGCCCCATTTTCTGAATAAATAATCTTTGAATTTTGTCTTGTTACCTTAATTCTACGCTTATTTGCATAATCTAGTTGGAGTGGGCCACTTGAGAGACATCTGTATACATATAATTTTACTACAGATACTTCCGTATGCATGAGAAGTGACTGAGAAGTCGTGCTGGTTGCCCAGAGTGGTTGTGGAGCATCTTCCTTGGAGATCTTCAAAAGACACCCAGACATGGTCCTGGGCACCCTGCCCTGGGTGTCCCTACTTGAGGAGGGATTGAACCAAATAGATCCAGAGTTGCCTTCTAAACTTAGCCATTCTGGGAAAATGCAACAGCAAGTAGAATAACTATTTCAGAAGGGTACTGCAAGTTTCCTAAGTATGTTATTGCTAGAGCAGTGTGCACCTGGTAATTCAGACCAATGAAGAGTGCAATACGCCCTTGTCCCTGCTGATATTTATCTATCATGCAGTGTTGACCACATCCCAGTGTAGTATCTATAATAATTAGACCTATCGTGAAATGCATTTTCTTAACTGTCTACTCTTGCTTCACTTGTAGGTTAGAGGCCAAAATCTGAAACTCAGTTCTGTTAAAAACATATTAAATATGATATTAGTGGTCTAGAGCTATACACTTCCCCGGAGACTCCCACTTTTAATAACCTCCAGGATAATAGATAAAACAGAGGGCAGTAATCATTACTGAAATGGATTTTCTGGCAGAATTAGACATCACCTCCAGGAATCAATAATCATTTTAAGCTAACGGGGTGATTAAATGACCTTCTTTTTATTTTCCTTCATGTTGAGTTGCTTTTTATCTTGATTTAGAGCCACAAAGCCAGAACAAAGATAAACAGGGGTCTGGCAACATTACAGAAGCAGAGTCGGGTCTAACCCTCTTATAAGTAAAAGCGCTCCACCTTATAATCAGTGCATTTGCTGCTCAGTCTGTGACTTCTGAAGAACTAAACAAAAATTTCTAGATGCAGAATATATTAGTGGATTATACCCAAGGCTAGTTCTTGTTTTCAAAAGATATGCATCATTAGCTTTGCTACAGCAGGTGCTATATTTTTGTATTTAATAATTTATTGCTTTGGAGTTTCCTTGAGGATATCTGTGTTGAATGATAACACCTTCATTAATCCTTTCATACCATATGGTCTTCTCCTACATCTTTCTTCTGTGTAGAAAGGAGTATTATATAACTAAATTTCTTTTTTTCACTGCCAAAGGAGATTGCAAACCACCTAACTTCAGTGTGCTTTAGCGTCAGTGAATATCAGCTAACCAGATAATACTTTCAAAACGTCCACTTTAAATTCTTGTGAGATTTATTTTCAGTTGTGGAATTCAAAACTTTGAGTTTTTTCCAATCTTCTGAAACTTTTGTTAATTTTTCTTCTGATATTATTTTATGTTTCAGGTGAACAATGTGGAGGGGAATTCAGTCTAACCAAAAGATTAGAAGGCTGCCTAATAAATATTTTCAAAATAACAAACAACAAAAAAGTCTAGAGGTACATTAACAGAAAACTTTCTAAGTACTGTGTTGTCAGTATCAGTCTGAATACATGAAGGATATATTAATAATCATATAATATATAACATAACCCATAGGCCAGTGATGCTTGTAGAGTATGTAGTGCTCTCCATTCTAAGAGTTGTTTGGGGTTAATTTGTGAGCAGCTCTTAAATCTTTTAAATCTTTTAAATCTCTTATTTGTTTGTTTACAAGTGCTTATACATAGAGCTAGAAAAGTGTCTCGTCTTGTCCCATGAAACTTAAGTCAGGTTTCACTAAAAGAGGAAATTTAACCATTTTAAATGTGATTTTCATCTCTAACTTTTTGAAAGAGATAAAGTGGATGTGTATTTGCAGTGTATGTTCTGGGAGCTCATAAATCTGATCCAAAATCAACACAAAAGTGTTGTGATTTTTGTAAGAGCGTTAGGTACTGATGGAACAACTGTAGCAAAGAGAAGTCAAGCACCATTTTTCTCACTTACTCTCCAAACTCTCATTTACTCTTGCAGTGCCATTCAGTCAATTCACTGCTTCCTCCCTTGACTGTGTCAGTTAGCATGAAAGCTCCTTAAATTCCAGCTTATGTTCTGAGGTAGAGGATTAAGACACAACAGACTCCTATTTTGTCATCCAAAAGTAAGAATTGGCAATTTAACTTTGCCAGTGGAAACTTCTCCTGGGAATGCCTGATTAAATTAGTTCCTCTTGCAAGATCAGAAAATGTATGTACCACAGTGTTGGGGGGTTTGTGACTCTGATGTATAGTAGATGGCTGAGATGGCAGCAGCATATGGTTTCTTCCTTCCCTTTTTTGTTTCAAAGGAAAAAACTGTCTAGGAAACTAAGTGTAACTAGATCTATATCTGTTTTAATGGCTTCAAACTTAGAGATGGTAGATTTAGGTTGGACATAAGGAAAAAGTCTATAACAGTAAAGGTAGTGAGGCACTGAAACAGGTTGCTTAGAGATGTGGCTGATGCCCCATCCCTTGAGACTTTCAAGGCAAGGCTGGATCAGGCCCTGAGCAACCTGATTTAACTGTGCATGTCCCTGTTCATTACAGGGGAGTTGGACTAGATGGCCTTTAAAGGTCTCTTCCAACTCTAAGGATTCTACGATTCTGTGATTCTATTATCTGTGAAGATTCATGAAGAAGAAATCCTAGAACTGGTTGCAAATAATTTCTTATCCATTCCCTTCTTTGCATAATTTCAAATATTATTTTAAAATTTGTCCATATCTGTACTGTATTCTGATGAAATACCAATGAAATTAATTATTGCATTACAATGGATTAGTAATAATTTTATGGTTCAATAGTGCCTAATTTCAGCCATCAAAGCTAGCTATTGAAGTTTTTCTCATAATCAATAAAGAGATGTAGCCATCACATTAGAATAGGAAGAATTCACCAAATGACCATGCAGCCAGTCCAGATGTCATGTAAAATAGATGGCTATGTTTTAGGTAGTCAAAGCCAGGTGAGAAGAATCCTCCCAAGTGAATGCCCATTTAGCCCATTCAGAACCTTCTGTTTGCATGTTATGTACATAAATCCTGAAAGCATCATTTCAAATAATGTTCAACATTCTTGTATAAAAGATTTCAATAAGCAGGGATTCTTGTGGTTCCAAAGACAAATAATTACCAAAGAAGTTCTAGAGATAGCTAAGTTGTCTGCTAAATATAGTATATCTTCTAAGTAAGCTAAACTAGAATCATTGATTTTTACAATATATTAGGCTGAGAAAATTATCTTGATTTAACAATGTCCGCTATTTTCCGAAGAAGTTTCAGATAGGTCATTTCTGACCTCCCTTACAATACTTACATTAGTTATGTTTACCAGGTCACAACCTCCTCCATTTGGCTAGAGAGCCAAAACAAGTCTTCTGACTGTGAACCAAGACTATAAATCCGTTATGAGAAAATGCCTTGAAGATCTTTCTACAGGAAACAAATTATAGTAAATGTCCAATAAAGATATTTTCTTCAATTACAGATTAGCTCAGTAGGAAAGTAAGATCCATTAAATTAAAAAAGTATATATTACATGCTACGATATCTCCCAATACACAAATGCTGGAAATCAGCAGATCAACTAATTACAATTTAGGCATCTCTAAACTCATACAGTTTCAGAAACACTAAGCACTAAAGATTCATCTCACAGTTTATGTATTATAAATCTTACTACTTTTATGCAGACATATTTATGTGTTTATATATGAGAGCTACTCCAGAAGTAATGCCTCCTACTTTATTATGATGGCCCATGACATCAGAGGCAGATGGTGGTGGTATGGCAGAAGAGAGTGAACCTTCCCACCAGTATTCCATTACATTTTGTTGCCACGTGACAGATGGCACCAGAGGAGCAGTCTGACAAAATGGTGTCTGATATGGAAGCAAAGGTATGGAATTGACTTCCCCCATGCAGAAAAAAATGGCAATTATTGACAATTGTGGAGAACAAATTGTGGATGTGAGTACAGTGAGGTGGTGGGTGGTGTAATTCAGCAGTGCCAACAGCTTTCAGCAGTGGCAGCAGCAACATGAAAGACGAGCCACATTCCAGATGGCCATGCACAAATATCACTGTACAAAGTGAAGAGCATCTTGGTCAGCTCATCCACGCAAATCAGCATATTGCAACCAGGGAACTGTTTAAGGAGCTCAATATCAGTTTAAATGTGTTGGAAACGATGAGGACAATGTTGGAATATCACAAAGTTTGTGCAAGATGGGTCTCGCAAATGCTTGCACAGGAACAGAAAGAACACCATCATGCAAGTTTTCCAGGACCTGTTGAACCAGTATGAGACTGAAGGAGACAATTTCCTGGATCACATCATTGCCAGTTCTGAGACATGGTGTAAACACTCTGACATGGAGATAAAATGGCAGTACATGGAGCAGTGACATGTGAATTCCCAGTCGAAGAAAAAGTTCAAGACAAAGCCCTCAGTGGGTAAAGTGGTGTGCACTGCCTTTTGGGGTAGGAAGGGGGTGATTCTTCTGGATTTCCAAGAATACAGACAGATCATCCACTCTGACTACAACATCCAACACTGACTAAGCTGAAGGTTTGAAATTTCAGAGTCAGGACAGAGAAGAAGACAATCTTTCTCTTGAAGCTCAGTAACACCAGACCCCATACCAGTTTGAAGACTGTGGAGCACATTGCCTATCTTGTCTGGACTGTCCTAAAACATCACATGTATAATCTGGATTTGGCACTTCTGTCTTCCTTCTGTTCATACCAACAAAAGCTAGGCTGTGTGGGCAATGATTTCCTAGCAACAACGCTGTTATAACAGCTGTGAAACAGTAATGCTGGTGCATAGTTTTACAAGAATGGCATGCAGGTTTTTGTTCATTGCTAGCAAAAATACATAGATAATGGTGGTGACTATGTTGAAAAACAGTGTTATGTAGCTGAGAATGTCTTCTATTGGATAGTGTTATTGTGCTCTTTGTAGCTGATGTAGTTTCCATGGAAATAAATGAGGCATTACTTGTGGAGCGACCTACATACATTACATAGATCAGCAATGGAAAGAATGAATTATAGCTCACACCCTCATAACAATGTCTAGCAATTTATTAGGAGGACAAAACCTTACACCAGGAAAAATTAAACTGATTTTTCCACTACCAGTTTCTTCTTGTAACATATAAGTAAGTATATTATCTTCATTAATTTTGTTTGCTTTTGGTAGGCCTTTAGATTGCTTGTTTTATTATGAGAACTTGAGGCTGGACTCCAATTAATAGCCAAAAACGTCAGGAGAAAATAAAGTAATTATTATGTCATGTAAATATTGTTAGAATTTTAAGATTAGAAAGGTAAGTAAGCTAGCGCTCATGGGAATCACACAAATAAAGCAATAAAATCCATCACAGTGAACCACACCACCCAGTAATTAACTCTGAAGAGAGTTCTGTATTCCAAGCTTGAAATAGGCTAACTGATAGCCATTAAGGTCCATTTTTCACGGTTAGAAAATGCAAAGCCTGGCTCCTCAGCCAGTCAGCTCCACTAAACTCAGCTGGGAGAGGTGCTCTCAGCTCTGCCTGCAGCTTCACTGCACTGCCCAGGATAAGTACAGTTGGTCAGTCTAGCTGATGTGCATTACCTGAAAGTGAATTCCCTTTTGAAAGAAAGTGAGTAAGTTTGGAAAGCAAGTATTTTGATTGACATGTTGCATGAATGCATGCCTGATGAAAACAGAAACTGAAAATAACTATAAATGTTTCAAAGCAAATAAATTACAAATAATATAAGATATTTTTGGATTTTAACTCTTTTCCTGAATGTATTTATTTTTAAGAGCTTTACACAGTAACATTATAGAGTAGATACTGGATTAAATTAAATGAAAATGTGTAAATTATACTGTATATTTGCAATAATTAATCTATTGTTTCATCCCTGGTAATATTATAAGACTGGAATTTGGTTTATTTCAACAAATAGATTAATATATCTTTGTAACTTCAGGATCCTATTTATAGAGATGAAAACTGATTTCTAGTATTTTTCTATGGGCACTGAATTGGTATTTCCTGCAGTAATCTGGGGGAGTAAAGTCATTGCAAATTTCCTTTATGGCAAGTACATGAGTGAAGTGTATGTTCTATGCCGTTTATAACATTAGCAATAAGTGCTATGGCAGTTCAGGAGCTTAAAATTGTAACGTGCTATGTGAAAGAATTGAATGGTCTAAAGAGACAGTGACATTTACATTCACATTGACAATATATGTCACATAGCCTCAGTCCAAACTGCTTTGGAAGACTCAGGAGGCACAAAGAACTAAGGCACTTCATACTAAAAAAAAAAAAGAAAACAACGCCATTGTTAGTAACAAAATCAAGAAGTTTTAGAACATTAATAATTTAGATTCCTCAATACCATAAAAGCAAACTAAAAAACCAACCCAAAAGTCAGCCAGACACAAGGCTTATTTTAATTTCATTGATGTTCATAGAAAATCTATCAAGTTTCCAAGCAGCTGTCTTCAAAGTATTTTGTTCCAGATTCTAAGAATTGACAATCAAAATAGATATTTAAAATTACACTATTGTCCTTTTTTAAATAAAATTGATTAATTAAATTTATAGATCTGAATCACTTATTAATAATGAGTAAAAGTTTCCTTTGATTGGAGGAAACTCAAGAATCTTATCTCAGAGTGAGTAGTATTATAAGTGTAATTTAACTTCAATGTGTAGTAGTATTATAAGTGTAATTTAACTTCAATGTGTGCGTTATGGTTTTTCAATGCATTAATTTTTTATTATAAAAGTACCTATAAATTATACTTTTGTCTTTTTTATCCTTCCGAAAATATCATTTTTTATATTTTCATTGTTCAAAGTATAATGCTTAAGTATTAAACAGATAATCTGTTTTCTATTTGGAGGACTAATCTAGTCAGTCAGTATTTTCAAGTAGTTTAATGTGTGTATTTCATAGGAATACATGCAAACACAATAAGATGAGAGAGAAAGTAGCTTTGTATAAATATATATTATTTAGAAAAACAACTTAACTACAATGGAGATCTTATCTTTACGTACATGGTAAAAACACAGCTCAAAAAAGTAGGAAGAAATGTGTCTGGCAACTCAATAACTCTAAGTTTGTTCTATCTAGCATTTATCCAAAGCTTCTTGGCCTTCAAGAAAAGGAGAAAGACTTTTAGAGTTGAAACATTTTTCATGCTGTTCTAGATTTCTGCATTTAAGGAGGGACCTGGGGGGTTAAATTCAGAGAAGTACAATTGAGTAAGACCTGAAAGGCTTACCATCTTTTTGCTTTGATACCTGATTGCTCCGACAAGAAATGTACTGGAGGCAAAAGGCTAAGTTCAACAGAGTTTGAAGTTGGCATCTAGAGAAACAAAGTTTTCTTGGAGTGTGTATATAATATCTACTTCCTTGCAAAACTGACTAAAACGAAGAGGGTTAAGCCTCTACGGAGACCCACTGTAAACTTCGTGACTAATTTTTTTTTCCTATAACAGGTAGACTTAAAACAAATTTTCTAGAAATTTTCTGAAAACCTGAAAGAAGATTTTTCTATTTGCTGTATTTAAAACCATGTATAATTGAATGTAATCTAAGTGTATTCGCCAACAAGAAAATGTTGACATTGTAGTCACAAGAAAGTTTTTATTAACCAAATGTCAGAAGGTGCATTAAGCATTTATATCAGAATTATCAGTTTGTGTCAGATTTGTTTGCAGTTTGTGCCCTAACAGTATTTTCCCTTCCTGACTCTAATAGACAACAATTAAACATAGACTGGAATACAATAACATTATTGTGGCAATTGCACTGGAACATGAATACAAAAATAAAATAGGGAATCTTCTGATACTGTGGCAAAAACTATGCTTGCTACTATGGTCATCCACTCTGTTTTTATCAACAACGTACTTTAGAGACTATCCCGATCTCCTCTTTGCATTCAGTAGCTCCATCTCTGTCAGGCTTGTATCCAAATCTGACAAAATTTAAATTAAATTTATATTTATTATATTTATATTAATTTATATTTATATTATTTAAACCAAATTTATAATAGCACTAGGAAGTACTGGCACACAGATTGGCAGCTCTGTAACTTCAACTCGTCTGCTTTCTTTCCAGAACCTTTTAGACTCTCTTTTTCCACTGCATACTTCTACAGCACCTAACAAAAAAGCAGCATTAATAACCTCCTTATAGCCACCAAGAAAAGCAAATCTCCCTGACTTTCATTCATTCCATTTACATGACACTGTCTCACCACCAACCTGCCCTTATAAGCTGTTTGCTCCAATATGTTAGATAGGAATGTGAAGCAGAAGGTGGGCAGGGAAAACAGTTGCAGGAAAATAATCTCTTCATTTGCCTCTGCAAGATCCAAGAGAGCTTTTTTTTTTTTTTTAATGAGAGCTATAGATGCTTAAAAATGCATTCTGTACTCCGCTGTCAGTTGGACATGATGCTGTCAAAGCTTTTGTTATGGCGGTGAAAATTTCTGAGCTGTCTGTGTTGACACAACCCTCATGTTGTCCTTGGCTAGGTGAGTCTGGCTTTCAGCTCTGATGAGAAGAAATGAAGTTCCAAATCATTTATTTCACATTCAGTGAATGACAAAAAGCTGCAGCCTGCTTAAAGCCACTGACAGGCTTGGTAAGTTCAGAAATTATTTTAGTATCTAAATGAGTAAGATATAAGATATTGTATGTGTACTTAATACTTAAGGAGATAAGCTAGGGTTATGATAATATTATATAGTGTTGTCTAAATGGGGTATCTTTCTCCAAATTACTGTGTTGTTCTCTTTCTTTATGGATGCATGTTCATCTTAACTTTATTTTTTTTTAACATGGGCCCACCAGTTCTGCTGAAATTTTTGTGGAGAATGGTTTTTCCTAAGCCAGCTGGTTAGTGGGTGTGAGTCATGGGCAGCAAGCAAAGAGAAATGCTAGATAATGATTATCTGTTGAAATGTAAGTGAAAAAAGTTCAAGTTTCCCCTCTCAGTGGCAGGTGACTTTAACCCCCAAGGCACTGTGATGTGAGTATCTGTCATGTTGGACGTATACCTTTTGTGTAAATAAACATTCACTAGCACAGAGACATGGAAAAGTATTATATATGATTCAGATGAATGCTTTTACTGTCGGACTGTAGTCAGTACAAAGACCCTGACTGTAGTTATTAAAAACTCCACACATGGTCTGTGTTTTATCTCAGGATGGAATTATGAAAAGAGGAAAAAAAATCAGAAAGAGCTGCAAGCTCTTCCCATCAGTCCCATTGAAGAACATGCCTTTTTGCAAAATCTGATGCTCAAAACCTCCAATAGCTGATATTCCAGTATGAATATTGCGATATTCCAGTACAAATACTGCATTGGAACTTCTTTGTAGCAGTTGATTGATATAGAGTGTGGAGAATTCTAAAATGATACTGCAGGGGAAAAAAAAAAGTGAGAGAAAAAAAAGGAAGAGTAAAAATATGTCAGAAGCCTTAATTAACACTTATTGCACAAGATCTGCCAACCTGCTGTGCATAGGCTGTAAATAAAAAAAGGAACTAAAGGAATAGTCCATGTTCATTTGTCCTTCTAAGCTGAGCCAAACGAAGAGTAGCCAGCACTGGGACTTAGCAGAATAGCATCTTAATTGCTTATCAGGATGAGAAAGGTGAGTGGCTAACTGTTGCCAATGAGAATTCAGTCTGTTCCCTCAGGAGCCTGACTGTTTTCCTTGGCAATATGTTTTATTTTTTAACATCATTTATATATTTTTATAAGGTTATCAGGTTGCAGTTAGTAAACTGTTGAATTAAATTTATTGTTTTCATTATAAAGCTTTATCCTCTGAGAATTCTTTTCACGAGATTTCTCCGCTTATTTTTTATAGTGAATGGCAACAGGGACACTTTGTTGAATAACCTTTTCTATTTAACTGGGTTAGGGGTATACTCAGATGCTAGAGAGAGGGTTTGTTTCATTTTTCCTGCTGTAGTTCTACTGAGAAGTTAAAATTCACTATCTGGATTATTTTCTGTTTTGATATTTTAATTATGTTTGCTGTAATAATCTGCCTATAGCTTCTTACTGAGCCAAAATTCTTTTTGAAATCAATTTTGCTTGAATGACTAATACTAAGAAAAGAGGTTTCAGATTTAAATGTAGTCAGCACATTTTAAAAACTGGAATTATTATCCTTCATTAAAAACTGTTATGTTTCCTACGCTTTGAGAAAGATGTTTCAAGTGTATTCAGAGCAGTTTCCTTACACCACAATCTCAGTTATTTCAAATCACAACTTCATGGACCAGAGTCACTGTGCGGAAGTTGGGAATCTTTCACCCAGACTCTGACATGGCTGGATCTTCAGAAGGTCAGCATGTTCTTCCAGTATGGAATATTTTCCAGAATAACATCATTTTGCAAGTTCTGAATTATATTGTAAATAAATATGTGAGTCATGGATATTCTTGAGAACAATTCCTAAGATAACTTCGTCAGTTGCTTCTTATCCCTTTGCTGTTGATTGGTGGGGCTGCTTTCTTTTCTTTGATTGTTTGGTTTTTAAAGGGTACATCTTTTCCTCTCCCTTAAGGATCAATGTTTGGAAGAGAAATCTTTTTTATTTTTTTATTTTTCTTATCTGACAAGTTCTGATTCCAAGTGAGTGAGTTGGGGTGTGGGTGAGACTACACAAGCATCTAGTGCAGTTTGGGCATTTCTGCTACCAGCCAGTTAAATACCTTAGGTTGTCACAAAATCATCTAGGACAGGTATATTAGGGAGGAAAATCTCTCACACAGTGTCTTGAGGAACCAGAAGAGTCCATGTTTAAGTGCATAGTTTAGTAATGCAGTTTGTCACAAGGTGAACGGTTCTAGTAATATTTACCATTTTCATGTCTGTGCTCCCACTACCACACAATGGTAGAGAGGTAGCATGAGCTGTATAGATCCCAGTGAAGGCATGTGTTTACTTGCCCGATATTTCATAATGAATTTTCAACAACAGCCAGAAACATAATCTTGCTATACTTATTGCATCTTCTGTATTTGTGCTTTGTTTCAAAACATAGGGTGCTAGTGAATTTGTGTGAAGAGCCTGGATTTGCAAATCTATAATAAATCAACAATTTTAAATAGTCTGTTCTGGATCATTTAGCAGAATGTTCATCAGCTTCCTAACACTTTTGTGCATCTAAGAGTGTTTTGCCCATCATCTCTAAAGCTGATTCTCAGTGGATACACTTCATAAAGTAAACTCCGTACATACTGATTGCTTGCTGTCATCTTTAATGCTGCCATTTTTTTCCCAAGCCCAGTTTTAGGATACAGCTGAAAAGGCAAAAATCTGCCAGATAAGGTAATATCTGCTTGTATATTATGAGCGGGGTGATGCATCCTCTTCTTGATTTCTGATACAGTTTTCATGCTAGTGTTACTGTTAGAACAGTATCTTAAAATTTTGACTCTTTAGATTGTTCCCATGAATTCCTTAAATTTTGGAGAAGGTAGTTTTAAAAGCAATGTTTTCACTGATCACACAGTTGTTTAATTAATACTCTGTTATAACTATAAAAAGTTAGAAACAAACTAGCCTCTAAAGGCTTTGCATTTCATGAAATATGTAGTCAGGAATTACTTTTTGTGATTTATCACTTACTATATCATGAAAATGTTTCATTTAAGCTGGAAGGTATATACAAGTCTTTTTTAAAAGAAAGTGTAGCAATGTCTGTGAAAAGTAGAAAACAACAAACTGCAGTTCAGTGCATCTACAATTTGATCCATGTTAAAACAAAAATGGCAGAGGAAGACATTCTGAACACAGATGTAAAACGTTGTTCAGAGAAACTGTGCTAATGGTGGGGAGAAAGGACATAGGTACACTGTTTGCTGAAGTAATTTTAGGTCTTATTCCAAATACTGTCATCCAGAGGAGAGTAGAATGCTCAGCTAAATCGTTCCATTGTTTTTAAGGCCCCCATATATCAAGGACCTTAAATAGCTCTTGTTTTGATGCCAGCAAGGTAATAAGGAGCACATTTTGCTGCTTTAATTTCCTGATTTAGTAATATTATTTCCAGCTTTGTAATCGAGGATGTCAAATTTTATATCTCTAGATTAAACTTGCGTTCTTTTAATTTTAAATATTTGTGTTGTTTAAGAGTGAAGTTTTGGAGATTGAGAAATATGAGACACTCTCTGCAGAAATAAAGGATGCACATGCAATGAGGCACACTGACAAACTCCCTGAAAGCTGAGATGAATGTAGGAATATCAAGACTTTTAAGTGTGCATCCTGTTTTGCTGCAGGGGTCATTTTAAGGACAAAGTAACAGTTTACAAGGTAACGCTTCCTCAGAAAGATATTGCCTAATCTGAGCAAAAAGGCACTTTGCAGCTCTTGCTGTGCCCGGATAAATTATACGCAGCCAGGTGCAGGCTGGTGCAATTGCAGTGGTCCTGGTAACTGCTGAATTGGATCTATGAAAAAAGTTCTCCCAGCTCGAATTTCTTGACTTAGACTGAACAGTGTTTAAAACCAGAAATCAGTCAGAAATAGAGCTTTGGTGTCTTTTGTTTTTAATTTGCTTACATTTTGATTCTACGTTAATCCTACGTCAATCAGAGTTCCAAATTTGACATTACAAAACCCTCCTTAGCAGTTTCTGAGGAAGGGAAAATAAGGTGATACATATGAATGATTAGCTGTTAGAAATCTCTTGACAATCCAGGCTTTTGTTTTTCTTTTTATTGTGCTCTTCTGCTGCCTCTCATCTTTTCAATGATTTTTCTTCTAATGAAATACACAGAAACAGTGGCTGTATCAGAGCAAAGCAGTTAATCCAAAGCCATGGGTGACATCTGGTCTTGGTTCTATCCAGTTCTTTGTTTTTAAAGATTCTCTTAGTCATTTTTGTTATTTGTGTTTACATCTTCCTGTTACTGAACCTCCAATTGCATTCATCTGAAGTCATGCAATTCAGCTGAGTTCTCCCACATGTTTATCCAGATCCTGATAATGTATTCGGAGTCTGCAAGCTAGGGTTTTCCATGGCAGATCTTCTAGAGATCTCTTGAAATAATCTTTTTTGGCTAGCCCTGCAAAAGTGTGTTATTTTAATTCTTTAGCCTTTTTCTTTTTTCCTGAGACAGTGATACAGTGTTTTACTTCCTATACGAATGTGTTGTCGTCAGATTCCCATATTCATTTTGAGCATTTCCTTCTTTTTCTGATGTTATCACCTTTGGAAATAGTTTGAGGTTGATTTAACCTCCCCCCCCTTTTTTTTTCCACTCAAAGCATACTGCTTCACAATTTTTTCTTTCTTTGTGGAGGATGTGGTGCTTCTTAAGAGCTGAGTGAAGCTGATGAATTCACCATCATTTCACAGACTTTTTGAGCAGTTTCAGCAGTGCCACAGAATCCTCCTGTCAGATATTTACCTTAACTAAATGTTGAGATTTCTGAGCTTTGCTGTTTATGCAGTTCTTCTTTCTGGATTCTCAGCAAGGTAGATCGGACAATGATCTTTTCAACAATTAGCCATACGACCCATTTGTTTGCTCTTATTAGGGGGGCTGTACCAACTTTCTTGTCCCAGTACATCTGACCCATCTTTAAAAGAGAATGCTATTTCCTATATGGGTTAAACAAAACTGAGGCAGAATCCAGACATCTGTCAGTATTTTACTTCTGGTTATCTTCCTTATGGCTTCAATAAGCCAGCATGTCCAACTCCACGCTGAGCAGGAGACAGCAGAGCCAGAGCTGAGCCAGCACAGCCTCACTGATGAACCCAGGTACAGGAGAGAAGGAGCTTGCAGAATTCAGAAGTGCTCAGGAAAAATGTTGTCTGGAGGTGCAGCTCTGCCCCCTGCACGCCTGAGAGGTCTCGCTTTCTATTTCTGTCTCAAAGCCACGACTTTGGTGCTCCAATCCTCCTGCTGTCTCTGGCAGTGGCACATCAGCCTGTGCTACAGCTGTCCCTGCTCATTAGTATTTCTTATTTATTTGTTGTAGCATGTTAACAACCAGGAGCACAGACAGGATCAAGGATCTGTGATGTACAGACTATAATTAAGCAGCAAAAATACAACAGAGAACTAGAAGTTTGTGACAGGTAGATGTAGATGTACAGCAGAGCCTAAGAGAGAGACAGCAGTTAGCTTCATTGGCAGGTCTCTGCCTGCCAGCAAGACAATTGTCTGTCATTTGAATTCATGTTTTTTTCCCCGCTGGTCATATGGCAAGGGTGTTGGGCTTCCTATCAGAAATCCATCTGAACTGGGCCTGCCGCCCTGCTGTAACATGGCATTACACAGTGCTCTGCAGCAGCACTGAGTTGCATTTGTCTCTGACATTTCGGGAGATAATGTTTTCTTGACAAAAAAAGTCTTTCCACTATAATTCTCCGTATTACACAAAAACATTTACACTTGCATCTCTGTTATACATGAGCAGCTTCATAGCAACAGAAAATGAACTATAACTTCTTTATTCACAAGAAAAATATTCATCTATCCGGTTTCCCTGCAATGCTTTTTTTCTTCATTTTTATTTTTAAGGTAAAGTTCTTTCTTAACCAATCCTGTATCTGGCGAAAAGCAGAGACAAACAAAATGCTGCTAGCATCCATAGTGCTGCATTCAAGAAGAAAAGGACTTTCTCTGTTATGCTGGAATAATTAAAGTCATCATCTTTCAGGAAAAAAAAATGCAATGTTTTTTGTCTTTTTGTTTTTCAGATAGATCAAAGGTAAAATAGCATTAAAAAACACAGTGGCTTATTTTAGTTCTACCATAGTCTTTTATAACCAAGTTAAGTAAAAAAAAAAAAAAAAAAGTGAATTAAATACAGAATTAAGTACTCAGGTACAATTTATGTGTCATTAACCTCAGATTAAATTATATTACCAAGAAAATAAAGCTTCCAGGGGACTCAGTACATTTTTAAAGGGGAAATGGAGGGCAAATAATATTTCCATAATTAAAGTATTAAATCAAGTTGGAGAGAATGATCCAAATAAAATTACCTGTACATTGCAATATGAATCAGAAGTTGTAGAAAACACCATTCAATTTAGTTACTAATTGTAAGCGATTATTGCTTGAGTGATGGTGTTAAATTCTGAAGTTAGCTTAGAGGTAGAATATTTTAGGCATAATGTTATGGCTGGCTGACAATTTTTCCCTTACTGCATGTGACAGCACCGCTGCTATACTTAGTGCTAGGCTTTGAACTTCTGTCTGCTAATTTTAAAAGGAGTTTTTAATTTTAAAAGGAGTTGGTCGCAAGGCATTTTCTAAGACTGATTCCTCACACAGAAAGTCATTTGCTACTCCCTCCCATGATTTACTGAAGGCAGACTCGTTAACCTTAGAGTTTATTAAGGAGCTGCTCTTATTTCTCTGGCTTACGACGAAAGGGTTAGAAAGGAATGTCTGTTAGCTGCATAGAAGACATTCTTATTTGTCGTCACTAATACTACATTTATCCAGATTGAATGGATTTTATTCTTCATTTTTGTATCTCTCAGTGGAGTAGGGAAGCAACTGGAATAGCACCATCAAAAAAGTTGGATAAAATAAAAACAAAACAAACAAAAACTGTGAAAATTTTTATATGTATATTTGTTTAAACTAGTAACATAAAAGTCTTATTGCAAATATTCAATGTACAAATTAGCAAATTAAAATCAAACTATGTTTGCAAACAGAAGCCTAGAACTCCTCAGCAGAAGGAATACATGGGCTGATAAATATTTTCACTATTTTAAAAGATTTGTCATGTTAAAAAACAAACAAACAAACAAAAAACACACACGCATACCTGTACACATGAATGAGTACACACACAAGCACAGTCTCAAAGGTATGAATAACTACAGAACCACCATAGATTTATTTCTAACTCCTGAAAATGTATCCTATGAATTTTGAGATATTAGCCTACAAAATTTTAGTCCTGCGATAAGGTAATACTTGAGAATTATTTTTTCTAGATTAAAAATATAAAGTGTTTTTTATAATTCTAGCACTAGTAAAAATAACTGAAAGAATATCAAACAGATGCAAAAGGGATAAAAATGTATCCTGTTTTTTGACATAATCTCTTGTAGTGGAATACTGTCTTGTAACAAAAAATACTGCAAACATTTCTCTTTTACCATATATGAGAAGCATTGAGTAGCAATATTCAGTTTTTAATGTATAGCATTATGTATCTGTACATATTTTAATATACTGAAAATAGGATACTCACAAGAAATCTTCCATTTTTCTAGTAGATTTTTTTTTTTACCATCATTAACTAATTCAAAGAGGTAAAGGTCTGAAATATTAAAGCTGAGAAAAATCTTTTGTGGGGTAGAGGAAAAGTGTATTCGTATACTTTAGTCAAAATGAGGTTTAAAGTAACATAAAAAACCAAAAATATTAATACTGGGACACCCTAGATTTTTTTATTAAGCAAAATATTTTTCTTTTTCTTTTGAAAAAGATGTTTTTATTAGTAAATTAATTTATTCTGTCAAGCTCATTTTTTTTCTAGTATCACATTACATTATTAGCCTTTGAGCAAAACAGAGTAGAAATATGCAATTTTTACTTTGTTGGACATTTCCAGAAAAAATAAGCCATCTGCCAGATTCAAAGGGAAAAACACTGTATCATAGGAGTTTGATGTCCGTATTTTATTCATAAATTTGAACTTATTTTATGGAATAACTGCTAAGTAGCTGGCTTTGCTGCCAAAATTTTCCAAGCCTTTGGGTGAATGCATGTTTATAAGTCTCTTCAAGTTTTATATTGGTGAGGGCACAAAAAGCAAAAGTTTTAGTTTAATCTCCCTTAAATATTTTCTTTTTAATTAGTCATACTACTATGCTGTTTTCAATACTCAGCATTCTACAAGGATTAGGATTTCCCTCTCCATTTCTTACATATGTGAATTTATGACATTTTTTCAATATCTTCTCTTAGGAAGAAAGGGGTTAACTATTGCAAAAGAGTAGAATTCTAAGTGGGAATCTTTGGCATTATCCTTGAAATTGTGAAATTAAATAATAATTTTGTTCCAGCATTAAGCATTCAAATTATTATATTGATTGACTCGACCAAATTATCTAATTAGAATTTATATCCAACTAGATAGCAATCTTCTTAAAAATTATAAAGATGGATTATTTTTATAATTAATGTGATGTTTTAATTTTAATTTTATATTGAGTCTACCTTGATTAATTTGATTCTGGTATGATTTTGATGTGACAGTCCTAGTGAAGCTTAGATTCAAGGAGATATTTTTGCAAGACAGAAAAGAAAAATAAATTTGAAAGGGAGGAAAAAGAAAAAAAGAAAACATTTCTTACAATGATCAGTATAGGTCCAGAACTGTGCAGAAACTGGGTGGATACTAGGTGGCTGAATTAGAAAGCTAATCTATTTCTCCGAATTAGTCTGGTTCTCACACATCCACCTCCTGCAATGCAATAGGGTGCAGTGGAACAATTCACTACTTGCTTTCTGATTTGTGTTAGTCTACTGTGGCAGCTGCTGATCCTCTTTAATCTGTATTTTAAATCATTCTTATTCTTAAGTTCCCCATCACAAAATCTCTCTCCCACAGTGCTGTTTTTGGGTTTGTTTTTTTTTTTTTGTTCTGTGTGTCCGTGTGTTTTTTTTGTTTTTGTTTTTTACCTGACTTGAAGAGTTTGATAAGAGAAAGCTAATGAAAATGCTCACTAACAATTATAATGGATGTCCTCAACACTTTTGCAGGTTAGTCACTACTTCATATTGGTATACATTCCCTATCCAAATAAATCCAAGAACTTTTTTGTAATTCAAGCAGATTTATATTCTTAGCATACTGCTGTTCAGACCGGACTTTAGCACTAGATTTCCCTTATAAAATGTTGCTCTTAAATCTTGAAGGCATCTATCCTGAACTGTTTTGAACTTGAGACATTTTAAGGCTTTAGATTTAATACAGGTTACAAACCACCTGATGAAGTTGAGTCTGCAAGAAACTAAATCAGCCCCTTGATAGTTCTGCAACAGGAACAAATTCCTGAGCACCTCTCTGTCATTTCCCCAACTCCCAATAGCATTTAGACCTTTCATGAGCTCTTGATCCATTTTTAACTCCTTGAGTATTGAACTATGAAGTGGATTTTTTTATATGGTGTATTGATTTAACCTTTTGGCAGCCCGCTCTTTAACCTCATGTGGAGGATTTAACTAACTCCAAGTTTTCATTTGAATTGACATCTTCCTTGACATCTGACATGATTGCCAGGACTTTGTACATTTAATTGCTCAAATGCTCAGTAGAGAGGAAAAAGAATGACCCCTCAGACTTCAGTGGAACAATAAGAATTTAGACCAGCTTGCAAAGCTGGAGTTATGTTGGTATTTTGAGATGTTTCACTTTATCTGCCTAATATGGTAGATTGTGGACAAGCTCATTTTACATGCATTCTTACCAAACTCATACATAATTTTTTAGTTCAGTACTATCCTAGTAAATAATAAAATGGAAACATTTTCTCCTTCAGTCAGCACCAACCTTTACAGTTTTGGATGACCTCAAAAATTAATTCTGTTCCTTGCTTTACACATAACACATTCACACCCTCATGGCCTCCTCATCTGATGTAGGGCAGCCAAAGGATTTCAGGTGAGATGATACTCTGGGATATTCTCCAGTTTTGACTGACTCTCAGTGGAATTTTTTCAAGGGCACTCTTATGTCCTCAGATTCCAAAGGAAATCAAAAAGACCTTGCTAATAATTTCCCTTTGAGTCTTTGAAACTGCTCTTTTGAAATAATGTTCCAGAAAAGAAGAAATTAATATTTCTAAGCTTTCACCTAAGCCAATAAGATCTGCCAAGTCTTCAGATGAAAATTTCACAAAGAAAAACACTGTGCATTTCTTTTGATTTTATCAATTAGAAAAGATGAGAAAATGAGAAGATTTTAGATTAGAAATCAAGAAACATTAATTTTACACTTTTCAAAACTTTAGTTTCATCAGATGAGACTTGAGCAAGGCTCTAATCATTATAATATCACAAACTTTGCTTAATATGTTACATGTTATAATTTCCTACTGTATCTTGTATGACATACTCGACAGTTTCAAATGCTCTATTGAATATCACATTTTCAACCCAACATTATTTATTAATTTAATATGTAGTTTTTCTTAAGTCTTCCAAATACTTAGTTCACTTAGCTTTCTTTCTTCTTCTTTTCCCTTCACTGTACTACTAATTAGTTTTGCTAAAGGAAGAGTAATCTTACTACTGGGATGGAATTTTACATATATCTAGATGAAGTTTTGGAATCTGGGATAATAAAGTTCTACCAGCAACTTGGGTTTTGTGGTAAAGTAACAAGAATTATGTTGGAATCGAATTATGGTAACTCCAAAGACTGAAAAATAAAATTAGAATGTACCAGTTGTCATCTCATATCACTCATTAGGAGTGACAAAAGATTTTAAATAATGCTTTTCCTGTAAGTTGACAAATTGAGCATTGTAATCATGAAAACCTTTCATTTCAATTCAGATACATTGGACTTTATCAAACATAGAAAGATCAACCAAAATGACCAAAGGAAACTGTCAGAGGACTCATCTGGCAAACTTTAAAAGTGCAAGTGACGACTCTCACTTAAGAAAACTAAACATAGCAATAACTTGGCCTTCTACAGTTTGCAAAGCCCTGCAGTAAATCTGAGTTGTCTTCCACAGACTGCTTATGACAATGTGACTAAATACATCCAGATGTGTGAACCTCCATTTCATTTTCCCAGTGCGCTAATGAGAGAAGGTCTCTTTAAAGGACTGGTGTGAAAAATATTTGCAAGAGACCAGAACTTGCTTGGTTTTGACCTTCAGTTTCTCATAATTTTCTTTGTTTTGTTTCAGTGTTTCAGGCTATTATTTACTAACAACATGGTTAAAAGTATACCCAACTCTATCCGAGACTCTCATCCCTAAATCTTCTAGAATTTAGCATCAAAAACTCCTTAGTGTTTACTTAGTTTCATAACAGAACGTCTCACATGAGTAATAAACACAAAGCATTGCAGTCACTCTTATCTACGCTCTTTGAGTTGGTTATATCTGGGTTAATTTTGCTCAAGGTCAACTCCAGTAAAAAAGCTGGAGAAAGATCTACCAGGGCAGACTTTTTCTTTAAAAGCAGTCAAACATTCTTCTCTTGTGTTATAAACATCTGTTTTAAAAATTGGATGCTATTATGAGGACTAGAAAAATGTGCACATACTACTAAACCAAAGTGCCTAAGAATTTTAGGTAACTGAAAGGTTAGACAGAAAATAAGTGAGATTTCTGAGGATCTCAAGTGGCACATAAAATTTCCATAAATTACATTCTGTTTCCCATAAAATCTGAATTTCTTGCTAAGCTTTTATTCTTCATTTATTTATATAAATTTATTATTACAGATATTTTGCTTGCTTCTTTCAGTGACACATCTTTCTCTTTTGTGCTGTCGATGTGATTTGATTTCATGGACTTCTACTATTCTAATTTAAATCATTAAAATTAGAGCTCGAATCTGATCCATGTTCTCAACAATGACATATGAAGAGTGTATTTTAAGCAACATTTGGTTCTACATAGAATAAATTCCTGGTATTTTCTCTAAGTTTTTACATTTGTTTTTGAGATTTATGCATGTTTAATCACTGAAAGAGCTTCAGGGACTTCCATTTGTTTTATTCACTTTTTACTTTCCACAAAGACCGTATGTAAAATATAAAAATAAAATCTTAAAGGGAAATTAGATGCCCTATCAATTCCACTTTTTTAAAAAACTGGCAAAAAAACAGTGTGCAATTTCAGATAATTACTTGTAATCCTTAGTAATCCTCTGCAGACAGCATGAACTGGCAGTCATTAGTATGCTTTGAGCCTTTTATTTTGCATACACACCAGGATATGTAGAACATCAGTGTCCTTGCTGACTTTCCAGCTAAATATGGTAAATAAAATAAGATCAAATCAAATCAAAGAACTATTCAACTTCAGTTCAGAACTAGGAATAAAAAAAAAATGAATACTCAGTAACATGAAGCAATAGCTTTTTTTCTTCTCAAAGACTTACACAGAAATAAAATGCATGAATCTCTTTGGAGACATTTTCTTTTCTATTTGAAATCCTATCGATAATTGAGTGTTCTATGTTATTACAGTTCTGAAAGAAGTAAATTCAGGCCAAAATAATTGATTCAGTTAGAGGTTTAGATTTTTGCTTTTCTTGAAAATAATAATAAAAAAAAAAAAAAGACAAAATCAAGAGAAGGTTATCTGTGGAACTAATTGTTCCACAGATTTTAATACAAGCAGCATGAAAAATGAATTAGTACACATTTCAGCATTCATTTCTTCATGCCACCTATCAGAACCCTTGTCAATCAAGCACTCAACTGGAAAGGGAAGTAGAGGGTAGGTGGTTGCTAGGTTCTGAATTAATAAACATTCAATTTATACAAGTAAGAACATCTTCTCATTCCAGTCTGCTTTATAACTTTCAGGATAAGACATTTTGCTGAGAGGGGAAAAAATTCTGGTGAGAATTCTGTTCTCAGTCACAGACAGAACTTGACTGTAGCTTGTCCTTTTCACTAAATTTCCTGAAGTTTGGTTTGAATTTGAATTCAAACTCTGGTTTGAATTTTTGGAATTACACCTGGATCTAACCACACCTCCCGCAGATGAGAATCAGAGCACCATCTGGGAACTGCTGAAATAATTTCTGAAATTTCTGAATACTTCATTTATTTTTGTTCAGCTGAAAGTATTTGCTACATTTAGTTTGAATTTGTGAGTAGTTTCAGCTACTAGGAAAAAAATGAATAAATTCTTCCCTAAGGACAAAATTAAAAATATTTACTTAAATCTTGTTTTGAAGAATGTGCTGTATAGTCAAGGAAAACAACTTTTTTTAATGAGAAATGAAAACCTATTTCAATGGCTTACTCTGTCCTTGGCAGGGGGGTTGGAACTGGGTGATCTTTAAGGTCCCTTCCAACCTAAGTCATTCTGTGATCCATTCTATAATTCTATAAACTCTTGAACTGCAGAGACTGAATCCAGTAAAAACTTATTCGGGTAAACCTTCTCATGAAACCAACATACGATTGCATGAGAAGTCACTTAAAGACATTCTGATTATATCTATTCTAACAAACTAAACTTTGCCCAATTCTTACACCGTTAAGCAGTCAGATTAGTCCTCATCACAATTTTGGCTTGAGCAAATCCATACACTCCCAGGCACTTTTCAGGCAGGGCAGGAAGTCAGTATGGAGGCTGAGAGTATTTCCAGTTATTAGTTTGAATTCAGATGCTATATGGAGAAGGGTATGAAAATTTATTAACGACGTATGGTTTATTTGTGCCAATTGGCCTCAAAGTCAGAGAGCAGGTCTCAACTCTGTTTAATCTAATGCTACTGATATAGCCATGAGTCCTGTTTTATCTGAACTTAGCTTTTTTTCTTCCTTGAAGAAAAGGAATTTAACCAGTTGGGAAATAAGGTATTTGGCTATTCGTATTGGATTGGAAATTCAGCTGTATCATCAGGGCATGTAGTGACAGGATGAGGGGAAATGGCTTTAAACTGCAAGAGGGTAAATTTAGATTAAATATTAGGAAGAATTTCTTTACTGCAAGGGTGGTGAGACACTGGAACAGGATGCCCCCACTCTGGAGGCGTTCAAGGCCAGACTGGATGGGGCTTTGAGCAACATGGTCTAGTGGGAAATTTAAAATTAGATGATCTTAAAGGTCCATTCCAACACAAATCATTCTATGATTCTGTGATTCCATGACCAGAGAAATAGCAATTAAAACAAATTAAAACAAACAAACAAACAAAAAAACCAAAACTGTGCACACAGATATCAGGAATGCATTGGATTGATTGCAGAGAAGAACTTATCAAATATATCTGAAGAAATTGCATTGGTTTAAATTGGATGCACATGTATTCAGTGTCCACATGGTGTTTTCAGAATATGATTCAACTGCTCAAGCACTGGACAGTTTATGACATGTTCGTTCATATTTCTGTTTAAGATTTTGGAGAGAGCAGAAAAACAAGAAACTTGGTGTTTACTTACTTGAATCTTCAGGTTACAGTTTAGAAGCTCAATAATTAAATCTGGTTAATGATGCAAAACCTGCATCATTGACTCCAGTAGGACCAAGATTTCTCTCTTTCAAGTATTGTTATTGTTACTGCACAATTATGCTGAATCATGTATAGCTCCCTGATATCAGCAGATTTTAGTTTACAGTGACATAAATGAATGGAGATTGGGGTAGAGGAATTATATAGGAAGGATGTTTGAGTATGCTACTGGACAAGCAGAGAACCTACATGTAGAGCAGTAAAGTATACATGCAGAAAGAGATGAGATCACTCATCAGTTTGAGCGACTTCAGAGTAACTTATTCTAGCCCAAAGAAGAGGAAAAACTATTATGGTCATTGGCACTCTTCTTTACTTACAGGGTTTTTGAATAGATTGTATAAAATATAGTGGGAGATAGAAAATTATTTTCAAAAATGCATATGAACCAATTAAGAAGAAACTATAAAATATGAAAACTAAACTGATAGTCTAAGGTGTAATAATAATTCATCTTGCATATGATATGGGTATGGATAACTGTGTCACATGGAGTTACCTCAGTGTATCAGAGTTTCTTATGATGTAACAAGTAAAAAACTCTAAAAAAGTGAGGATATTCAGGGTCATTTGATGGCAATTAAATCATATTTAGAGCTGTATATTTTCTTACAACTTAGGCTAATTCTCACTTTTTTTTTGTTAAATGAACATTTAAATAGCCCTTTAAACCTGTTAAAGCAATTTGAATATCAGGTACTATTTAATATGATGTAGTTATTGTAGTAAAATATTCCAATGCACTTTTATGCATAATTTGAATTTCTGAAAATATCTAATTGAAGCATGCTTGAAGATTATAATACTAATTTCAATACTTGCAATGTGTGGTTCAACATTATTACACAGAACATTCCATAAATCAGACAGGTATTTATTTCTTATTTCAGATTTTCTTTCTTATTTCAAAGCATACGCTTTAAAGGCCCTAAAAATAAAGGCCCTAAAAATAAAGGCCCTAAAAAGGGCTTTATTCACTCTTCTACAATTGCTGAAAGTATTTTTTCAACAACTTCTACATAGGATCAAGTTCCAAATTTAAGTTTGCCAGGTCTTTTCACAGATGTTTAACAAACAACAGCAACAAAATTGCTTCTGTAATGTTCACTCATGGCAGTATAATAACAAGCAAAATTTGCCTAACATTCATACAGAGATTATTTTTCCCCTAGCACATTTATTCTATTTTCAACAAAATTGTACAACAAGAATGTGGTAGCAAAAATTTAAAAACTTATTATTTATTAGATCAAATGAAGTAAAACCCACCAGAAGTAGACAGTAACAGCTTAAGCAAAGGAAACACGACAGAGACCAAAAGAAAAGATGGAATACATTTCTACTTCATGGAAGAAAAATAACAACATTCATTAGAAAAGAGTGTCTATATTAAAAATATGACAGAGGTTACAAGACATAAAATTAAGGGATTTCTTAGAATTTTATAACATGCTTTCATTTTCACTTTCATTTTTTTTTCGTGATAACTTGAATGTGCTGGATATTGGACTTAAATTGTCTGTATTCTCATATAACATCAGCTTTGTCTAATTAAGCAACATTGAATGTGCTCATGAAATCATGAGCTTCTCATCTCAAATCACTGTACAACATTACAACAAGAAAGAAACGTGAAGCAGTAAAGATGCAATTTAAAAAGAAGAGAACAGTAGACTAATTTACTAACCTTTCACTCCAGGTAGTACTTTTTTAAGATGCTAGCAAAGGCAAAAAAAATAAACATTGATCTGAAGTATTCTCCTATTCCCCATTAACCTGCTTTATGAAAGGTCTCCAGGAGTTGCAACATGGCTGGCATTTACTGTCAGCTAGGCTTTTATAATATTTTAATAGCATTATTTTAATATATTTTTGTTGACAGACCTCCAGAGAACAGACATTCACTGCAATGTATGTATCCAGTCTTATCTGTGTGATTCAGCTGCGTTGCAGCTTAGAAATTAAAGTCACTCCGACTTTCCTTAAAAATTTTGTTTTGCAAGTAGAGGTTTGCATGGGATGCATCAGGTGTGCACACAATATTTGTGTCATTTGAGCTTGCTTATTAAATCATACGTATGTTGACTTCTGGCACATCAATGTCTTCAGGCAAGGTAGATAATTTTGCTTGTGTTTCTATGGTTAATGTTAAGATTTCATGAATTTTAAGCCACATACTGTAGACTATCTATTGTGATCATCTGAATCTAATACTCAATAAGCAATTGAAAATAATTGATCCACATTAGTCTGCACATATATCATATTCAGCTGTGATATTTTATAAACCCACTTAATGACTTGTTGCCAAACGATGAAAGCTCTGTCTTCATTCTTTATTTTCCAGTAAAATAGTTGTTTTTTAGTGGTACAGGAATGACCTGACTTGTAATACTGAAAGTTCAACGCTGGAGTTCCCCATCAACTGAAATAAACATAATTCTCAGTGACCACAGTTCATTATCACTTATAAAGTTCAATAGTTAACAAACAGTAATTAATCTCGTTTTATGACAGTAAAGAAAAAAAGGAAAAAATAATAAGAAAAAAGCCCTTAAATTTTAATGTGTTTTTTATGCCATCTTTGTCTAAATCCTCTTCTCAGAAAACCATTTTTTGAATGAGGTTGGCTACCCCCACCTAGTGGGCAAAATATTTAACGAAGCAGTAAAAGAGCACTGCCTATGCTTCTCAAAACTGTGTGACAGTAATTGTTCCTATTATAATTAAATAATAAAAAGATTTACAACATCCGTATAGATTAAATAATTCAGAATCATGAGTTATGTCGACTTTAGGTGGAGTTTAAATCGTTCCAGTCTGCTTTATTGCACACTGTGTAGGTGTTACTATGTCTTTGTGGTACTTATTGCCTAAAACAAACCTGCAGGTTTTATCCAAAGAGTTGTCACATCTAAAGATTTAAACCTAAATATTAAAATCTATTTTATTAAAGGAAGGTAGAAAGAAATTTTTATAATGTCTTTCAAGAATTCTTTGCTTCTTATTATCATTGAAATTATAACCAGAATATCAGAATGTGCCTTATCTCAGTGATTGCCTCTCGAAAGTTCTGGTGAATGCAGTACAAACTTTGCAGTACAAATGATTAGGAAGAGCCTATTAAAATGTATGTAACCTGGACTGTAGAGCTATAATAAGCCTGTAGAGATTTGGGCATCTTCAAAATCAAGCTGGAGGTGACTGCATCCAGTTTGAATCCACAGAGTAAAACATACTTTCAAAGAAATAAGCAGTTCTTACTCTCTTTGAAATAATGAGAAGGAAGGAAATGGAAGTGATGTATTCTTGCTCTGAGTTGCATATAGAGCAAATGCCCAGCAAATGAGAATCTCATGTTTGATTTTCTTTCTGTTTGTGGAATGCTTTACACTGCTGAGGAAGTCACTTACCTTTCACTCATGCCGTGCCTGGGCTTCTGAATCAGTTATTTCATACTGCAAACATGGCTCTGCTACAAATGGAGGAATGTGGAAGACATAGAATATCCCATAATCCTGTTATCATGGTATTTATTGGTTATGTCTATTGTAATAAATTCAGGAGGACCAAGGCATATGGTCTGACACTAGCACTTTTTCATCTATTCTGTTCTATCATCAGCTTGCTTTCAGCATTGATTTGGCCCATACCAACTAATACTTCAAGATGATTCAAGAAATAGCAAGGCCAGGATTTATTCCAGTTAAACTAAATGAATGAAATCACAGTGAGGCTTCCATCACAAGGCTGTGAAGTATACCACACCACTTACCTTTGTGGTCCTGCTGCATACAATTTACTGGTATAAAATAGCCACTGGCAATTAAAAAGCTGAAAGTTCAGATGTTTCCAGGTTGAGGAGTCCTGAACCATGTACTTACAGTCTCCTTCTGCCACTAAAGTATTTTCCAGACAGATAGATTTTAACTGCTTGTATTCTAAGTGAAAAGAATGACCCGTGCACATGAACCAAAAAGGATACTGAAAACCCAAAATCCCAGTTGCACAGAAGTGGTTGAGCAAGACTCTGAAGGAAGGCTCTTACCTCTGTCTTTGATCCTTTCTATTTTTTCTGTAGAGAAAGTATCAAAAAACTTGGCATTCTTGTCAATGTTCTCTGCATCAGCTTTGCTCTGACTGCATCCCATCCTAGAGGGGAAGATACAGGTGTTACAAGATTCTTGTAACACCTTAATGGAAGAACTGATTTTCAGTCCCAAAATTAGGTGTTTAATTTACAGGGTTTATAACCCCAAATGTAGCAAGATCTAAGTCTAATTATTCCATTTATTAAAGATAATGTAAAAATAGTGCCAGGACATAAACTTGAAGATTAAATGGTGAGAATATGAAGGTTTTAGAAGTCACAGTTTTTAGTATTTAGGTATTTAATATCTGGTTGTAATATTAACGAAATGTAAAGCAGATTCCCAGATCTGGTCTGAATTTCTAATACATAAAATATATTTAAAGAACAATAAAGTGTTCATTTTTATTTCTCATTTTTATTTATCATTTTCAGTCATATATTTCTGTAAAACAAATTACAAAATGGAATGAACACATTTAGCCTATTGAGGATAAGCATTCTGCGAGAATTGCTGCTCAGTACGATGAACAAAAATATTGGAATTAAAGAGAAAGATCAGATAAGTGGAGGAGCACAAACCTTATGCTTGGAGTTATTTTCAACCATATTTCACCTATTTTTCCGGATGCTTTTATGTGAAGTAGATCATAGAGTAAAATAAACCTTAATGTAAAGATTTTGCTTTTGTGAGAGAAGCTCGCAGTAGTCACAAGACAAGGCAGACCTTTTTGTATAAGTTTCACCTCGTTTTATTTACATATTCACTACTTGAAGAAGTTCCTCCTTGCCAAGAACTCTGCCCATCCATTACAACAGACACATAAAGATTTGGGATTGATTTGTACCTGAAGTGTACTTCTGATATTAATGTGAATAGGTTTTTTGATATTTTGACACTATACAATAAAAACTGTAGAACTAGTACAGTTCCTAAAGACTTTTGAGCTATAAAAATGCTGTATTCTTCCCTCCTGTTTCCCCAATACATCTTACAAAATGTGCATTCTCAAGAAATAACAGAAAATGCTCGTCAGTGAAAGGAAAACAAACCTTAGTATACAAATTATATATGCAGATTAACATATCCATGTAAAAATTTCATTAAATAACTTTTCTTAAGTATAGTTTAAGGAACCAGCATTCCCAAATGCCTAATTATATTCTAAATACAGTCTATGACCTTTTATAACCGTAAATCATTTGACAATTAAGGTTTAACCTACTAATCATTAGTAGATGTCATGCACAATTCTAGCACATATAGTGTGTGTTTTGTGAGATTTTTCAAGATTTTGGATGTAAACTCAGTATAAATAACTTGAATGTATTTAAGAAAAGTATCTTCAAAAACTCCTTAAAAATTTTATTTTAAAATAGAAACATTATTTTAAAATAACAAAATTTCTACATAATCTGTCAAAGTAATCCGACACGGTGTGGAAGCAACAAGAGTATTTTGAAATACTGTCTGTA
The DNA here is from genome assembly GCF_002078875.1 of Numida meleagris. NCBI lineage: Eukaryota > Metazoa > Chordata > Aves > Galliformes > Numididae > Numida > Numida meleagris. Next base: position 73,343,002 of record NC_034411.1, on the reverse strand, counting down.
ACCATTAAATGTCAGGATAAAATATATTGAGGGTTTTTCATGTTACCTCCCTTGCTGAATTGTAGACTATTGTTCAGACTCCATGAAATGATTTCATCCAGAAATGCTGAGTCTCCTTTCCTATCAAGTGGAAAGAGGTCTTTGCCAAGCAAAGGAAATCTACTTATACTAACAATAAAGGATATCTTCCTGTCTAGATTGGTTCAAGGAAGATTCTGCAAAAGTTAATGAATTAGAAGGTTTTTTGTCATAAAAGGGTGTACATTTCAAGCATTTTTTTTCAACGCAGTCTTTAAGGAAATTAAGTTTTTTCCTTTTTTAAGGAAATAAAGATTTTTTTCCTGCATAATGGATATTGCTAAATGACTTTAAATAAAAAGAACTTGGATTTGATGCATGGACATGTATTTTAGACATTATGGAATTTTACTTATTGAATGTTCTATCTTATTATAGCTGTGCTAATTGTTACACTGACAAACGGAAAGAGCATAATTCTTAAAATTCTGCATTCTGCCTTAATTGTCATATGAAACAACAGAAAGAATATCCATTTTATAAATGAATAATATGGAGAATAAAAAACTGGTGATTCTCCATCGGTGATACATGAGTTACATGTGCAATGAAGTCACATCAACCTGCTACAGGTCTTCAGGAGTAGGAGCAAAGAGAGGAAAGATTATTTTGATTCCTTACCAACAGTGAAAATCTTATAATAAAAGGGTTTCAAAAAAGTCAAGTGCATTACCACAGCCAATTAGGAAGGATTAATTTTTCCTCTATCACTGTATTAACATTCTATTATGTCTGTTCTGCAGAAATAAACAGTAAATTGAGGCAAAAGCACATTCAATAAATAGTTAAAAGGCAGGGTACCAAGTTACGCACACAAACATATATATTTATATACATAAAAACATGAGTAACATATTTTGTAAATATTATCAAGTAAGTCTCCTGCGCTGCCTTTACTTGCCAGCAGAGCCACTGCAAACAGAGAAAAAGGTACTGTCCCATGTACCTTAAGTGGCTGCATGGGTGCTGCCAGCAGAATATGAAGCCAACAGTCATAGGGCAACAAAATATCCAGGAAGAAGCGGCAATGACTTAAAGAACATTAAAAGCAGAGGAGTGTGGGGAGCAGAAGTGTAGAATAAGTATGTTGCCTCTGTTCTGATGATCAGGAGCTTCCTAACCATTGACTATATAACTAATAAATTTGAGCATCATTTAATTGAGATCTATGTGAATCATCCTGTCTGCAAAAAGCACACTTCCAAGTTTTCAACTTTTCTTCCTGTCAATACATACTGATTTCCTCTGCCATAGATCTTTAGTTTCTGTAAGTGAAGACACAGACAGAATGTGCCACACCAGTGGTCCTGGGGATAACAACTGGGGAGGATAGAAATGAGGGACAGCTATATTTACAAGATTATCTTTGATGTAGACAGCAATGTAGCATCAGATCTTCTGTTTGAACAGATATGAGGCCACTTCAAAATACAATGATTATCTATTGGTATTCTGACACACGTGAATGAGTAAACAACAAGACAGAAATGGGAGTGTTTTACTGACTGTGATATTACTGGAGCAGATGCTCCTGAGCTGGCAATGATGCTACAACTGTCCATCAGGAGTGTCTTGCCCTGAATGTGTCAAGTACTGTAGCACTTCCCTTCCCCCTGTCATCCCTGCCCTACTTTTCCATGAGGATCTTTATGTATCTTAGTACTTTTTAGTTCTTGACAGCAACCACCCCTGATGAACTCATTGATATTTTATTTGTGCCATTCACAAATGTGATGAAGAAATGCAAATTTATTAGAAGATCTTTCTAATTTTTCATCTCACTAAAATGAACTCTGCTTCTGATCCTTTTCAGAAGGTTTCAAAGTCACATTAGAACATTTTGGTTTTGCATAACTTTTTTCAATACATATATACATTTGTCTAAGACATAGATTCATGAGGATAACTGCAGCTTGCTTCCATGTGGCTCCTTGCAATCTGAAACTTAAATCTCTATGTACCAGAGTCTGCCTTTATCTGCACACATTTGGAAACTCATACATCTGGAAACAGCACTGCAAATTAAAAAAAAACAAAAAAAACAACACATAAACTGAAGTTACTTTACAAATATTCCCTTGTTGCCTTACTCATTGAGAAGGGAAAGCATGCTGAGTACTGTGTGCTCTATAATTTAGAGGTAGAGCAAAAGGAGCCTGGAATGTATTTCTGTTGTTTTTTAATAAGCATGATAAATCCGCTTACTCATACACTATTTCTACTCAGCTGACTTTCATGTGGCATTCATATCTTTATGTGATTTTTATCCATTTATACCCACTTACCATGAAGCACTATACTCCCTTAAGTCACCTGTGATCTTCTCAAGAAGATTTTAGTCATAGAATCATGATTAGTATGTATTAGTAGAATCACACATAAATCTGGAGTTTCTTAGAATGCCTTAAGCAGATTAAGTCATTTTAAAACCATTCTTCTGCTGCTAAAGATAGACCAAACACCTCCTACAGTTTCCCTCAGCCATGTCTTCCTTCCACTTCTTGAATTCTGGCAGTTGAAAATTAAAAATGAAAGATTAAAAACTTGCCAGTATAAGGAAAGCAACAGAAAAGTGCAGACACAGTACAAGACACAGGCTGGAGGACAAATGAGTGGGCACTTTCAATCCCTTTCCAGAACAGCATTATTTTTAAGTCATGCATTTTTTAAGTAGATAGTTCAAAGAGACTATTGTAGCTCTTTACACAAAACTATATGAAATTCAGTATAAGAAAGACACTTTTGAGAGAAATGGATGACAAGTTGAAATTTACTAATTTTGTCTGTCTTGAAAAATGGCCAGTAATGTCCTTTTTGAGGTTTTCTTTAATTTTGTGCCCTCCATGTTGTTGTTTAACCTTTAGCATTAGGTATTAACTGCCCTCCTTAAGACTGTCTCTGTGGTTAAGACTATGTGCCTGTGACACTGGGAGCCTTTGGGTAGAGACTGCTGAACAGTGGTGAGTAACCTGGTGTAGGACAACTGACAGAACAGCCCCGCCAGGGTGACCCTGCACCTGGTTGTCCAGCCCACACTCAGCAGCTCCTTCATCTTTACCTCTCTCTTCTGAGTCTTCCACAATGGATACAGGTTTTTCTTTCCTGATAGTGTGGAGCTGCTGTGCTTGTGCACTCTGCCTGCTCAGGACTGCATCGGTGTCAGCAGCTTCACAGGGTTTACCGAGTACATCAATTTTAAAGTAAATGTAAACATTTATTTCTGTGGAGAGGATGTTACATTGTTTTATTATAAATGCTCAAAGAAGGAAGCAGAATGCAGAAGCAGATTTATGCTGTCATAAGGCAGGTTTTATTCTTTTCTTAGCTATCGCTTATTGGAAAGTAATGGAAAAGGATGAATGAGAGAAAAGATGGAGATTTATTATTTGCCCACCCAGGGGGAAGAAAAGAAAAAGCAATGAGCAAGTAAAGTATTAGACTATGAGTTTCTTCTGTGCTTTTTCTCACAGAAAGGGAGTTAGATGAAGTAATGCAAAAAGCAGCACCAGCAGCTCACTATAAAAGAAAAAGGCCTGCCTGTAGTTTGACCTAAAAATCACGACAGGTGATGTAGACAGAGTTCAAGACACAGAAACAGCAACGTCCTGGAGGTCTAATGTGAATTACCACCGTGAAGGGAATGACATAGGGGAGCATATACAAATAAAGAGAATCAAGATTCTGTGGCTATGACAGCTTTCTTGGAGTATGTCCAGAAGCCTCCTTGGGGCTCAATAAGTTCAAATAGTAAACCTTGCTGTGCCTGGACAGGCCAAGCAGACTCCTGGGGGCTCCTTGAATATATGAGACATGGTGGAAAAAAAGAAGCTATGGACAGCTCTCATAAAATCACCGACACTGTCAAAACAAAATATCAGTGAATTTTCTCTCAATATATGGCTCTTCAGAGACAGCAGTGGGCCTTTATCCCAGTGTGGTTGACATACACAGAAGCAGAGTGGAAAACTGAAGTTTATGTGCCTGCTAAGAATCAGTCAAAGATCGATGTAGTGTCAGAGTTGGTTTCAATACCAGCATGCCAACACTAAGCATCTCCTTATTGACTGCTGCAATGCCTATACTTCCTATAATAGTAGCTTCACTCTGTATGGGCTGTTCAAATATTCTGTGAGTCAGAGATTCATACACTAGAAAGGCTTCAATTTATCTGATACATTCACTACAAAGGGTAGTAATATGAGTCTTTTTTTTTTTTTTACCAGAAACTATCCAATTATTTATATGACATGAGCCAGTTTCCTTCCTTCACCTCACCGTTCTTCAGCCTTACCACAGAATAAAAGGTAGCATAGTTCAGTTCATCATTCAAATAAAGCAGGGAACTGAATTCACGTCTCCCAATCTTGCAGAATGCTGTAATTCCCAAACTGCTGGATAAGAGGAATACTCAATAAGCACTTTTGTATATCCTTACAACTCTCTATCCTTTTTAGAACAGCCCAACACTGAACATTTTATTTTCAGTTCAGATGGAACAATGCACACAATTCCAAATGAAATAAAATTGCTCATCTCTCTGGGTGATAAACAGCACTTTTTGCTATGTTTAAGACCAAAAAAAAAAAAAAAATGCAGCAACTGAGCTTTAAATAACAAATTGTGGGCATTTAAAAATAGCACACTGAGTATGAACAGTATGTTTGGTTTTTTTCAGCATCTAAAAGATACAGCAGGGTGTGTTATTTTAAATTTGTGCAGGTGTGAATAATTAAAAAAAATCATGTTTATATGTCTTTGATTGCATGATAATTCTCATAGCTACAAGTGATTTTAATCAGCAATGCTGAGAGGTGATGGAGCCTTTATAAATAGTATACTATATATGCTAATAGTATATATATATATATAGTGAGTTTGCATAAACTCCGCATAGTCTGGACCTTTATTTATTAATGTGCACATTGCTAAATAATAATAAACCTATAATTGACTTCACACATTTTCAAAACCTCTTTTTCCTCTTCTTGTATTGTATTCTTCAAAATAACTAGCCTTCCGATGTTAAATAGTTGTGCAGTAGAAGTTTCCTTCCTCCAAACTGATCCAAAATACACTGATACTCTAAATGTCTTAATGACAATTTAATTGCAACAAGTCAGTAGATATCTATCATTGAGATAAAGGGAAAAAAAAAAAAGGAAGAAAGAAAAAAAAAAAGAAAGAGTTCCTTCCCCACTCTTTTCTACTTCTCTAGAAATGAAAAAAAACTCCACAAATCTGTGACGTACTTTTGTATTTCTCTGCCTTCTCCAGTTCAAATAACTATCTTTCATAAAAAAAAAGTCATCCTAAGGAACAATCGTGACTTGCTATTGTATTCATGTACAATCATCTTTCAGACAGCACTTGAGATTTAGTTGTTACCTTCCATGAGTCCAGCTTTCCTTGGTTCTCTTACTGCTTCTTTAGTGAAGTAATTACATGCTGATCTAGAAACATATTATGCTGCGAGTAGATCTACTCTTGTGTAGATGACCTTTTCTATCCACCTGCCACTCAACTGTTTCTATTAATGCACCAGTGCCTAAAGGGTCTCAAGGAAATAAGGGTTCCAGTATCCCAACCACTTTAGAAGTTGCCCAGACTTTCATGAGTCAAATTGTCTCTACACATACAATAAACATAGCAGGTAGAAACCTACAGGAGAAGATATATAGCATAAGGAGAAACGACCAAAATGACCAAAACAGAATTTGGATATCAAGGTACCTGCTCAGTGTCCGGTCCCATCAATACACTGCTGCAGTACAATCTGCCTACGCTCAAGTTATTAATCATGTCTTAAGTGTCAAAAAGGATTTTACATGTAAAACACTTTTCAGGTGAGAGTTAATGAAAATGGAGGTGATCAACAGAATGCATAACCTTTAACTCCTCTCAAAACCTGGAGTTACCCTGGTTCTTTATTGAATACTAATTCTTTCTGGCACACATGATAATAGTGGGCCAAAAAATAGGAGAACCAATTTCTGTGGGAAAAATCAGGCACCCATAAGACTTGTAGCCACTTTTTCAAAACACTTTGATAAAGAGAGGTCAGATTGTCTAAAGCAGTGAGATTAAGCATAAAGGTTTTCATTAATTCCCATGAAATCTAGAGGGTGCAATGACAGCTACTCAAACTTTATACTCACCAAGTAAGTTTAACTCAAGGGCACTGGAAAAACAAACATAATCTAAGTGTGAATACTGATTTTAGTCAAGTACACACTAGAAATAGACATGTAAAAAAGACAAAAAGCTAAAGTCTTTCAAGATGGGATAAAATCAAGTATTATTGAATCTGGCAGTAGATGAATTTAACTTGTTACGAAAACTATTTAAAAATAAATTATCATATTACTTATTTGATAACATATTAGCAATCTGTGCTATACTGCTGCAACCGCGAGGCAGATGCTTTCCTCATTTCTCAATGCTATATAACTACTATAAATAATAAAACAATCTGACTGTTCATCCGTGATTTTTCCCAATTGCCTTAGCTCAACTCCACATGAGTCCAAAGCACAAATTACAAAGCAGTGCAATAGGACTTCATTAAGACACTCATATGTCCAAAGTGTTCCTTTATCTGCATGAACAAAACCATTCTTGTATGGTAGTGAGGAAGATAGATGATGAAAACTGTTAAAGCCCACAACGACGACTTTGAGCCCACAGTTCCACACCTTCCACACATAAGGGCTAGAGATATAGCTGTATGTTGTCAATATCCTACCTTGCTGTATTCACAAACAAGTGACATTCTTATACAAAGAGACTATTTGGACTATAGAATACAATCCCCTGAAGGCAATCACACCACAGGTTATGTGTAAAAGAATCAAACATCATTTCTGAGTTACTTTTTGTCCTTTGTACTTCCACTGGAAGATTGGGACTCTCGCATGTTAAGGGATAACAATTAATTTTGTACTATCATTATCCACTAATGAAAGCAGCTATTCTATTCTTCTGGTTCCCCCAATGTGGTTCTCTATCTCTCCTGTCCACACACACTAACCTACTGTGTCCCTCTACTTCTTCTTTCCAGGACTTTGCTAAATGGACTTAACTCACAGAATCACAGAATCACAGAATTGTAGGAGCTGGAAGGGACCTCTAGAGTTCATTGAGTCCAACCCCCTGCCAAAGCAGGCTCCCTAGACCAACTTGCACAGGTAGGCAACCAGGTGGGTCTTCAACATTTCCAGAGAAGGAGACTCCACAACCTCCCTGGGCAGCCTGTTTCAGTGCTCCATGACCCTCACTGTGAAGAAGTTCTTACTCACATTTGTGTCTTGTACAGCATGCTTGTATGTTTGACTTTCGGGCAGTTCCTGCCTTCAGATCACCACAGGAGTTCTTGTTTGCATTCTTTGAAGTTAAATTTATCCTTCTTTAACTTGTGGACTAGTATGACAGAACTGTTCACAATATCTGTTAAATTGTAGGCTCCACATTTTATTAATGTTTTCCAATCCTGGTTAACAATATTTAGGTTGACATTCCCTACAATCACATTTCCATTTTCACAACCATCTGATATGTGTTTCTTATAGCCAATCTGAAATTAACTTACATGAAAATTTCTTTTTTTTACATACTTGATTCCAGCCAATGACGTTTCCAGAGTAACACTGAGATTGTTCTTATTAGTTCCAAGAGTCATTTTTTCTGAAATTGTTACTATTAAATCACATTGATATTAATTACAGAAGTTCTCAAGATCATTCAATTTCTCTTCCTACTCTGGTAATCTTTCACTGTAGTGGTATCTCTGAACTTTAGGATATCAGCAATTTTAAGGAACGTATTGCTTCACAGGTTTTAACATCTATTGTACTATGCTTCTTAAGGAATTCTGCAAGTAATATAATGATACCAATATCATTTAATCACTATGTATTGTAACCATATATTGGTGAACTTAAAGCCAAGAGAAAAATCATCGAAAGCTAGTGCCTGCTTTGAGATTTCAAATCAGTTGTTAGGATCCAGGTTGATGTTTAGTCCTTCACTGTACAGAGTACACTGAGTACAAAATTCAATAAGTTTCCTGTATTTTATAAACTTTATGATAGTTATGGAGAGATTTAAGATTAATATAAATTACAAAAGTGACTGAATATGCTTTTGATGGAAGATGTTGAACTCATATGATTTTATGGTGCCAGGATGAAGAGGAAAAGAGAGCATAAATTAGCAGAATTCATCAGGCTGTGTGAATACTCACAAGGTGGTCAAAAAATGCACTATCTGTCAAAATAAAATATTTTTTATCACATTTTACTAGCAGGATTTCAGACAGAACATGGATGTTTATTTCAATCAGTACCATAAAACTCTAATTTCATCATGTTCCTTTTTCTCTGAAAACGATCAAGATTGACCTAATCAAATAGTTCAGCAATATAATGGCAAAACCTTGGTCATTTTCTGTTTAACAGGAGACTTTTATTTCTTTTCCTCTTAAGAGAAGATTATTTAAAAAAATACAGTTACAACTGTAATTTCACAGTACTCCTTTCAGCAATTTCAGCATGGCTTCCTTCCCTTCATATTTGCTGAAGGGTCTGCTGTTACAAGTAACCATTATTTTATAGCATGTAGCCATGAATATGAAAAAGATAATTAAGCATGTGCCATTTTTTTCCCTTCTTTTTGATTGTCAGTGCCCTGAGTATATTGGCTACATATTCTCTACAACATTAATTACCCTCAATAAATAAAAACCACCCAATGGACAGGAGTCCAAGCCCAATCAAGAGCTTTCTTATTATTATATTTATCGGTTTACTTTTAAAAAATTGTTGAGCACCAAAATGTTGAAATGTTAGCTGTACTGTTTTCTGTAAGCATCACAACAATATTCAGGAAAGATTACAAGAACTGGTGATAATCCTTTCACTAATGACTTGTAAATCCTTCTGGCTGTAGTCCTGCAGAATGTCATGACTGCACATGTACATAGATGTATGAATGCTTGATCTTTATTTCTGAAAAAACATCTGTTTTACTTATTATTTTGATGCAGAAAGAGTTGTAACAGACAAGTTTCTGTTATTCTCAGATCTCATTTGTCTTTATCAGAAAAATCATTGGAATAAATTAAATGCATTAACACACAAGACTAATACTCAGTTTTCCCATTGGTAGAGAATGGAAACTCAAGGTAACAATTAAGAACAAAGGGATCAACAAAACTCCATACAATAAATTCCATGTCCAGACACACAAGTGTTAACATCCAGCAAACTAGGTAGGAAGAAACACTAATGCACAAGAAATTCAAGAAATCCCAGCTGACTGATGGGAACAGTTGCAGCCTGGCTCTCTAAGGAAAGCATTCCCCAAAAAGATCACAATGATATGTGATCATTGATGCGATCCTTATGGACACACTGGATGTGTGTCCCTGCCTTTTGAACCACTAGCTAATTTCAGCAAGTTCTCAGAGATAGATAGAAGTCTTTTAACCACAAACTTTCTTCATGTTTTATGAAAGAAACATCTGTCTAGTTTAATTATAGTACTGTTTGCGACCTTACTCAGGGAAAGTCTGTAAGGTCAGCTTAAAAGAATTCAAACTTAATGCAGAAAGCTACAGGTGACAGGTTTTTGCTGCTCACAGGATTATGTTAACATTTTGTTACGTATAGGAAATTAACATTCTATTGAAACCTTCCTGTATAGAATTAGAGAATAATTTAGCTTGATGGAGTATTCTGGAAGTTAGGCTGATCAGATCCACAGATTCCCTGTTCAACCCATTCAAAAGCTTAACTGCTCTATATGACTTTTCTCTTTTTCCCCATACTCAATCAGATTTTTCCTTGTTTGCCGTTCATTTTTTTTTCATTCATTTTGCTGTAGATTTCCAGGAAGAGTCTGATTCCATTTTTTCTATACTCAGCCATTAGATATTTGAAGACAGCAGGATCCCTATTTATCTCTCTTCTTTGGACTTAACAAAATCAAGTGTTGCATCCTCATCTTGTACACCACAAATATATCTATCCACAAATTAGTGAAATTATAAAAATTTATGTATTGCTTTACATATTTGTTTTAAATATTCTGACTCCTCTTAAATCTCTAATGTGAATAGATAACAAGCGTCGGACATCAAGGTGTTTAATCAGAATTATAAAAGTATTCTAGAAAGTGTGGGATGTGTGGAAAAGATGAAAATATAATAATATTTAAAGATGGTCATAAATCTTTTTTATTGTTCTGTGATAATGAAGTAGTTTATTGGTCACTTCTGCAGTTTTTCCTTTTAACTGTAGTATGACATAGTACAGGACCCCTATTTAACAGCAAGTAATGAATGTTATACACCTCTGATAATCAGTCTCATCAACTCAAGTGTGGCCAAGCGAAGCATATGACCTCTCATCCCTCACCATATGAAATTCAGATGGAAAAGTGGGGTGATATCATTCTTTCCAATCCTGCTTTGAAGTTTTCCAGGAAAAGATCCTAACAAACCTTTCATACATCATCAGAGTAATAATGAAATGCACTAAAACTAACGTTCATTTCTCTTTTGTGCTTTGAAGCAGCAGAGGAGCCCAACCAGATTAAGATTTATAATGCTTAGTGACTCTCTGAAAATGCAAAATACATACAGCTTAAACCATGCTAGACAGAACTCAGCATTTATGCTCAAGTAACAGCATTTCATTGTAATGTAAAATTCATTTACATAAAAGGAGCTGTGAAACATAAGAATTTGCAAGTGTCTTAAATATATAGATGTGTCATCATTTTTTTAAGTATATAAAGTCAAATATGTAGGGAAAAAATAAGACAAGTAGTCAGTGGCACGCATCAGTGAACCCAAAGCTAAAAAATAAAAGTATCTGGAACTGCAATTGAGCTTACTATCTAAAAGTGTATGTGTAATACAATGTGCTTCACAGTCTCTTGAAGTCAGTCACCTTATATCATGGTGAACACAGTATCATGACAAGAGTAAAGCATCATGATTTGTTCAAGAGAATATATTATTTTAATAGAAAGGAAAAAAAAAAACAGAACAAAGTTGGTAACCATTAATGTGAAAAACATTTTTCCGTAAAACCATAGATAAGAACGAACTGATTTTATATTTGAAAGATAAAATTTTAAAAATATTTTGCAGTCCTCTTCCAATCACATATTGCATGCTTGTGCACAGATAAACAACTTAAAATTTTTTGTTTGTAGGAGATTTTGAGCCATCATTTCAGACTGATACGCTCAGAAAATTTAATATGCATTATATGCAGTGGATAGAATTTATATCATCCATCAGCTAAATTTAGTCTCACTGTTGTAACCCACCTAGGGAACAGGCTGTGACTGTGATTAATTTTGCTTTTTAATTTTTAGTCTCTACTCTGTATGAATTGCAGCATGACAGTTTGGAAGAGCCAAATCTGTCTCAGATTCGATAGGAATTTACATGAGAGGGAAGGGCAAGTTCACCTGGAAGACTGCAGACAAAAAGAGAATGGTTTTGCAAGGATATTTTCTGGCTAGCTAGAAGTAATAATGAAATTAGTATGACAGTAACTCCACAAACTGCTTCATTTATAAACAGTAGAGAAGAACACTCAGGGTGACAATCTGCCTGTCTTCTCTGAACTACTCCTCAATTAGTATGTGCATTTGGTAAAAAGAAGTTTTCTTCACAGGATTCTAGAGGAAGATCCAGTTCATCTAAGTTTAAGCCGATGCAAGGTTTTCCCATAACAGGCTACAGTCAAAAAAAAAGACATAGAAATTTACGGTTGCTTCTCTAATAGGAACAGCAACAAAAACAGATCATTTTGTGTCACAGACACACAGCGTAGTATAGTTTATGTTCGTATAAGTAAACAGCTTTGTCCTTACTTATTGCCTGCTGGGAAAAGTCTGTTCTGTGTGTAAACATTAATTAATATTTAATACAATTAATCAAAAGCTGATGTCTTAAACCTCTGGATTCAAAACATTTCATCTCCTTTAGCCACATCTTGAGCCAGGGTCCCTAACATAGTGGGTTGGAAGTGGACAAATCAGAGCTTTTTGCAACACCTTGAGATTATAACTATCAGTATGGACAATCTCAGCCAATTTCTGTGCAGATTAGTTTGTCATCCCCAAAAGAAGTTCACTCTAATCTATTTTGATTTTGCAGGGAAATGGAAAAGAAATGCTTACATGGTAAGTGACCAGCAGTTACTATCAGTATCTTTTATGGAGACAGTAATCAGTGGCTTCTTAAACTGTTTCCAAACTCCAAATGTGGCTGTAGGACAGATGTCTTCTTCAGATCCAGCTGGCTCAGTAACTGACATAACACCTCAACACTTTCATGAAGTATGTGAGGGTTTCGCATATTTGCCAACATACAGCACTGTGAAAAAAAAAGCTCCATTATTTCGTATTGAATCATTTCAGTAAATTCATATAAATCATGCCACTCATATATCAACATATCACATATCAACGGCCTTTAATGTTTTAACAAGGCACAACAATTAGCTAAAGAAAGTAAGTTTTGTACTGCCACAGAACAATACAGAAGACTATACACATTTTCAGGTTGACTATTTGAACTTTTCTTGCTGCTTCCAATGCAGGTATTTGTTTGCTAAAACCAACTTCACCAGTGTTTTCAACTAATCCTTTCAATTTCTAGTTGGAGGAACAAGCTAATAGTAATCACACTGAGGCCGTGTGTCAGCAGGGAGACAATAGTCAGTGGGTTAATTCTTATTTAACTGTTAGGCCAAAGGTTCTATTAAAAAGATTTGTTAAGAAATATTAGCAGATCTAACCTTCAGCTATTCCCTGATCTTTATTTCTCAAAACTTTCAGATGTGCCTGTGGAAACCCACAAGTTACACAGGAAAATAAAAATGGCAGATCAAGAAATTCACCAACCACTATTTTGCCCTGGACTAATAATATAATGTGGATGTGCCGCAATTTCTGGTCAAGACCAGAAATTCTATGCTATTTTTTACAAAGATTTCCATTTATAAAAGGTCCATTTATAATGTGAAAACAGATCTGTTTTCCACCAGACTTTCCTTACCCTGAAATAATCAGAAGATAAAGTGTCTTGCATAGAATAATAGAATCACAAAATGGTTTGGGTTGGAAGAAACCTTTAAGATCATCTGGTTTCAACCCCCTGCTATGGGCAGGGACACCTCCCTCTAGATCGGCTTGCTCAAAGCCCCATCCAGCCTGGCCTTGAATGCTTACAGGGAGGAGGCGTCCACTACCTCACTCAGCAACCTGTTCCAGTGTCTCACCACCCTCACAGTAAAGAATTTCTTCCTAAGATCTAGTCTAAATCTACCCTCTTCCGGTTTAAAGTCATTTCCTCTCATACTGTCCTCCTATCACTACATGCCCTTATAAAAAGTCCCTTCCCAGCTTTCCTGTAGCCCCCCTATAGGATACTTACTTTCAATGTAACCGTGGTGATATTCTATAACCTGTCATATGTCAAACCCACATCACTGGGCCTAAGGTATCTTCTGGACTTGAAAATGTATTTTCAGAAGTTCACCAGATTTATGGAACAGAGCCATTTAAATAGTATAGAATGCTTTACATTTCTCTGAGATTTCTAAGCGTATTTAAGTTTAAAAAGGACACCGTTCTTGACAAATTGAATACAGAAAGGCACTTCTTTTATCTCTCCTGATTGTAGGATGATTGCATACCCATGCATTTTTAAAATGAGTCTGGGAATTAAGTGAGTCTGGTAGTCTCTAACACCCAGAATGCACTTTTGGAGAGTTCATGTAGTTTTAATTTATAATTTCTAGAGCAAATAACTGAATCTTTAGGACCTACTATGCTGAGTGTCTGGGAATTGTTTTCCTGTTCAATGATATATATGAAAAGTTCTTATTTCTTGTTAGATACATTACAGAACCTTAAAATACATTTCTTGGATTGCCAAACAATTTAGGGAAAAGTTACTTTATTAAAAAAAAAAAGAAGAAAAAAGAAAGAAGAAATTTGCAAAACACATAACAATTGGGGAAGTGAGGAAGGACAAAAAAAAGTCTTAGAAAGGAAGGTCTGTTTTGACTTGAATACAGACAATAGCATATTTTTAACTTAAATGTATGTGTATAAATTTCTTGTTTTGTGCAGTGGTGGTACATGATATCAGCTTAGAGAAAAATTTCAAGGGTAGTGGTTAAAAATCAGGAATAAAAATGTACGCAGATAGACTTAGTTAGCAGGAAAAAAATGATGCCAAATGGTAATGGAAGTAACATTGTGGGTATCCAAGGGAAGAAAAAGAAACAAACTACTTTTCCTCCATTATTTGGAAAAAAAAAAAAAAAAAAAACTTCTCAAATATTTTTCCTTCCAGTTATTTACAGCAAAATTCAATCAATATTTAAGTGACAAAAGGTGCTTTATGTTCCTCAGTACTGCTATATATCTCACTTACTTTCACCTATCCTTAAGTTTATTGTCCAGTCTAAGCTAATTCTCCCAGTTCCTTGTACAGCGATGAAGAGAGGTAGCCACTTCTTCTACTGATTTATCTCCTCCTTTTAAATACCTGTTTTAGAACAGGATGAGGTGGTCTCCAGAGATGCTTCCCTGCTCACCTAGTTATACTGCAGAAAGAGTGTCCCCAGCTTGGACACATGGATTGAAATGTAGAGAAACCAAGATCACAAATGAAGCATGTACCTGTGCAGAAACAAAATATATACCTAGTTGCCATTAACATCTCCACATACTAGATCAACAAAATATCAAACTCATTCCTCAGTTTCTATTTTTTCTTTGTTATAATTACCCCCATCTTCACAGAATAAAAAACAAAACAAAACAAAACAAGCAAACAAAAAATCCTCCTTACGTATTTATTCTTGGAATCTAAGAAATTGAGAAAATTCTTAAAAATGAGAAGGAAAATAATAGACTTAGCACCAGAAGAAGTGAAGTACTGAATAACTCTTGGGCAAAAACAAGGTGATTAATACAGAAATGAGTAATCGAACAAATAAGAGCCACATCCAAATGTGGTTTTTATTTTATTTATTTATTTATTTATTTATTTATTTATTTATTTATTTATTTATTGAGAAATACACAAGTAAAATACGGAAATACGTATTCTGGCTTTTTACATAGACAGATTGGATACTCAAAAGGTGCTCACAGCAGAATGTATCTTCTCTAATAGGAGGCTTAGCTCATCTACTAGATCTGTAATTCATCTGTCACTGTTGAAAAAAAAACATCAGCGAAAATGAATCAGACATTTCTAAGAACAAGTGAGGTAAAAATATTTGTTCTGCATACATTAAAAATATTCTGGCAGAATTTTCCTGAGAACATTTAGCAATTCTTATTTTAGAGTGAGAATCTACCCACTGCTGACTGATGGAGATGATCTTTGTGTCAGGGATATGTCTTTACTCTTTCTGAAAATCCTTGAATATGAACCAAAATGTGGTTTGGAGAAAAATAAAAATAAAAAATAATAATGGTAATTAAAAAGGTGAATAAAACAGAAATTTTTACACTTTGCAATGTTTGATTTTGCCATCTTCTCTAATGCCTTGCCTTTGCATCTCTGATTGTGTGCATATATACTCATGTGTATATGCATGCTGTGTATTTGACACAGATATTTAGTGCTCTAAGAAAGTGATCAAGCCTTTTTTTTTTTTTTTTTTTTTTTTTTTTGTACAGAATCAGGCACTTGAGATGTTACTGATATAAAATTTAAATATACTTAGGAGCTGCAGTATTTTCTGAAAAGATATTGTTTAATTGTTATTGTAGTGACACAACACCATTTTCTTTATTCAGCATACTCCTAAGTCAGTCTACTGAATGCAGATATTTGGGAATGTATTTTTGTTTCCGCACATGAATGGGAACCAAAAGCCCCACCAGTGTTCTTGGTGTACTGTTTAAAGCACTTAATATTCTATCTTATGAGCTAAAAACGGTGTTTGAAGTGCGTAAAGAGTTGCAGAAGAAAACTCAGAATATTGCATGCAAAATCATTTCAAATCAAGTGGGCTGTGAAAAGACTTCAGAGCTGCCTGTTGCATAGTAAATAACTGTAAAATTTTAGATTAAATATACTTCTGGATATGTCATCTTCATTCTTCCTTGGGTAAGAAACTATAGCATAAGTGAAACCCAGTCCTGAACTAAATCCAGGTAGAGCAAAAATATACAGAATGGAACAGGAGAATGATTATAATGTAGAAACAGCCTCCAGAGATGTTCTGTTATTAATTGCAGCAGAAATCAGTTAAGTTCGGGAAAAGCTTGCCTGTTTTTGATAGAAGTTGTCCCTATCATCTTTTCCTCAAGCATACTGAGAAGCAATATGAGCACCTAGAGAAGAAAGCATAAGGCCATCTTCTCCATTTACACATATCTGTCTGAAAATCTTTTCAATATTGGCTAAGGAAAGGACAAGGGAAATAGCTGTTTGCAAATTCTGGCATTATATTCTTCTTTTCTGAAAGGAAAAGAAGGAAATCGGTGTCCAAAGCACTGTTACCACATAGAAAGCATTATGGGCCCTGACATAGTTCAGTAGCTCTGTTGTCTCTATTTGCTCCATGATCTGAAATTCCTTTAATGTGCAGTACCGTCACTCTCACAAGGCCAAGCAAATTCCTCACTCACAAGACTGCACCCATCTTTCTTTGAACCGATGCACAGGAAGACAGATACAAATGAGAGTATGAGCAGTAGATTCACATGCAGTAAACTCACGTGTCCCACATTAATTAATTGGAGAAGAAAATGGAAATGATTTATCCCTTCTGAGAAATATAAGCCTGAATAAATTTGATATCAACATCTGTTGATTACTAAAACACATTATTGTATTTCTAGTAGTGATATTCCTCTTCAGGAAGTTGGGTTTTTTGTTTCTTTTTCTCCTCTTACAATTATCCCTGTGTCTCTTTTGAGCATAATAAAAGCCATTTTATTTACAGTCCTAACCTGTTTAATACAACACAGATTGTCCACTCTAGACAAAACATTTTCTTACTAATAGTCAGATTGTATCATGAATATGTCAGTGTTCCAATATTTTATTTTACAATTTAAAAATAGTCATAAGATAAAGACAAAGGATCTCTAGACAAATGCAGACTTCTGCTGAATTTCTACAGTCATAATGAAAAGCTGAATTTTCTTAAGTGTAGAATGACTGAATGAGTTGTCACATTTTCTTTTGTTTGATTGCAAAGCCAAATGATTCAGTCTTTTAAATGCAGCGTCTCTACATATGTTTGGCTACATAGTTTTTTCCTGTTTATAAATTATATTATTGCTTTATAATGAAAAAATTATGAAAGTAAGGAGGAGGGATTTCATTAAAAGATAATTGCTTTATCTGCAGCTTAATCCCCTGAATATCAGGCTACAATTTCCCTTCAGGAGATGCAATACTTAGAAATGGCACTACTAATTTGAGTGGAATATCAGGACATTAATCAAACATCCATAATGCTACATGCTGGGTAGGCATGACAAGTCTTTAAGGAATTGATCTGGCAAAGTGAAATTCTAAGACATCTGGAAACACAAATAATCCAGTGGGTAGTTGCAAGTCTACATGAACTCAGTAGTGGGACCATCACATTTACATGCATATTTAAATACAAAGTTAAATGAGTTGTGGAGGATTGAAGCAGTTTTGTTTGTAGTTACTATGATGAAAACAATATGCTTTAAGGCTGGACTAGCTGTAGTCTCTATATTTTGTTTAATTCAGCTGTCAAAGCTTTCAGCTTATATAAAATAACTCACTAAAAGGTCATCTTGGGATGTATTTTCATACTGCAGGTAATAAAAACAGAATATAGCAGAATTTTGTTGAAAACTGATAGCAGAGCAGATATGAAATAGGATCACTGGGATGTGGCGATGTGAGTAGACCTAATGAAATGCCACTGAAGCTACAAACCGTTTAGACTGGAAAATAGACTCATGTGGGATACAATGTTTCACTCTTGGTAAAGCTTGATTTTCTGGCTCAGTAGCAGCTAGCCACACGGGTGATGTCCCACCTACCTGCTACAGACACTGAATCATATTGCTTCACTCTGTTCTTCTTCTCCATTCTTTTTGAATATTCAGGGGTATTCAGTAGCTGTTTCAAGACGCATAATTCACATTTCTTGTTTTTCTTTAAGTTCAAAAGTACATTTATATTTATTGTTGATGGTTTTGAGGAGACAAGATTACTTCAAGTTCTCTTCCTTTTGACATCGTGCTGTATATTCCACTTCAGATTATATACATATTTGTGTATGTAAACAAATTGGGAGAGAATGAAAATGGTCAATATAAACGGCTACCTGTCTCAAAAGAACCCATGCAGACTCAAGTGACTCATTACTCACAGTAGTTTTCAGGATCAGAGCCTTAATTTGGCATGGCAGAAAACAAGTAATTAGGAAAGGTAAATATGCTGCATGCATTATATTCATCAGGCTATGATTGGGAGATTATATCTGGAATTATCATAAAATGGCTAACATTTGAAGGGAGTTGGGATGAAGTTCAAGAAGGCCATGTATCTGGTCCTGTGCTTTGGTCACAACAACTCATGCAGTGCTAACAGCTTGGGACAGAGTGGCTGAAAAGCTACATGGACGAAAATGATCTCGGGGTGTTTGTCAACACTCAGCTTAACAAGAGCCAGCAGTGTGCCCAGGTGGTAAAGAAGGCCAAAAGTACCCTGGCTTGTATCAGAAATAGGGTAAACAGCAGGAGCAGGGAAGTAATCATGCCCCACTCAGCTGTGGTGAGGCTGCACCTCGAGTACAACGTTCAGTTTTGGGCCCCTCTCTACAAGAAAGACATCAAGGCCTTGGAGCATGTCCAGAGAAGGTCAATGAAGCTGGTGAAGAGTCTGGAGCACAAGCATTATGGAGAGCAGCTGCGGGAACTGGATTGTTTAGTCTGGAGAAGAGGTGGCTCAGGAGAGACCTTATTGCTTTCTACAACTGCCTGAGTAGAGGTAGTGGCAAGGTGGGGTTGAGCCTCTTCTCCCACATAACTTGCAATAGGACAAGAGGGAATGGCCTGAAGTTGCACCAAGGGAGGTTGAGGTTGCATATTAGGAAGAATTTATTCTCAGAAGGAGTGGTTAGGCATTAGAACAGGATGTCCAGGGAAGTGGTGGAGTCACTGTCCATCGAGGTATTTAAGAAAAGGGTAGATATAGTACTCAGGGCCATGGTTTAGTGGGCAATATCGGAGGTAGTTGGATGACTGGACTAGATGTTCTCAGAGGTCTTTTCCAATCTTAATTATTCTATGATTCCTTGATTCTATGACTTTTAGAGATTGCTTAGTCCAATTATTTGGCTTAAAGAAGAGTCGAGTAAATTAGGTTACCAAGGGTTGTGTCCAATTGGATTTTGAATATCTCCGAGAACAGAGACTCCACAGCTTCTCTGGACAACTTCTTAATTATCATTACCAATCTGTAATATTATGTTTTTCAATCATTAGCAGATATCTAGAAATCAAAATTTATCCTCTCTAAATAACAGAAGTGAATTCAAACACATCTGTATTATACCCACACTTTAACTTAAACCTTGGAAAAGGTTTGGAAAATTCTTTTTTTTTTCTATTTTCTTCATCCATTTCACAGTTTAAGATGGAACAAAGAACAGGAATATAAAATCCATCAACAGCAACCTTACCAGTCAAACAGAGTATCAAAAGTAAACAATTTTACAGACAGTCTAATCAATTATTTTGAGAATTCCAGTTTGATTTGCTAAGTTGGATAGCTCTGATTTGATACATATTTGCACTCAGGAACACATCAATAATGTGAGATACGTATCTGTGTGGAAATTTTACTTTTTTCAAATTGCATTCACTACTTGTTTGGGCCAGTTAATCATTTTTTGGTTTTGCATGTAACTCTGAGGCAACACAAGTTTTCTTGTTTATTGGTCATTTTAATAGTATTTACACAAAATTGTTAGGAAAATGTTTGCAATGCCTTCCAAAATTAATCACATTATGTAGTTATACAAATCCACTGTCATCAATAAAAAGGAAAGCACAGTGTAAAAGTAAATTAACAAGGAATGGTCTTAACATTTGCAGAATTCATGAAGAATTCAACTAAACCCCACTTACTTCAGTGAACTTTTGATCTGCTCCTTATTTCTTAAGAAGGAAAAGCTCCTAAGCTCCAAACTCAAGCTTCCAAACTAAAGTTTCTGAGCTTTCCACCTAGAGCTCTCAGAGACAGGCCAGCATAAATCACAAGGAGCCAATTAATGTAAAGTGTTGCCATGCTAACAGTGGCATTCACATTTTTTTAATATTTTCACTAAACTTATTTCCCCGGTGAGCAAAATAGCTGCTGCTGTTTGTTCAAACTTGGTGGCCATCGTAGAACTAGCTGTCAGATAGCCTGAGCTCCTCTTGCTAATTTCAAGCTCTGTTGAACAGTACTGAGGTGGCAAGACTATCACTCAGCCCTTAGGAACAGCCCCAGAAGGGGGTGAAAAAAAGTAAGGAAATCCATAGATTTTGCTTATCAGAGAAAAAATTTGGAGTTTTTATGGAAGAGTTTAATGTTACTCCTTTATTTTAAGCAAAAGCAACTAGGGAGGGAATCAGAAGACACTGAGCAGCACTAACTGCCAAAAAATGTTAAGGAATGGTACAATTGGGACGTCAAGAATTTCTGAATGAGAATCATTCAGATTATTAAAACTATTAATTCTATATACTATGGCCAGGTCAGCACATAGCTGAGCATCACAACAACAGAAAGGCAGAGACAAATCTAAATGAAGAGACAGATGTAACGATGTAAAAATATGCCTACACCAGACCAATGGGTAGAAATCAAGTTGTTGTCTCTTTTTTTTTTTTTCCCCAATACATGACATAAATTAAATGTGACACTATTAACCACAAAGGAAGTACACAGACATCCTAAAAGCAGGTACAATTCCATGCCAGTAGCAAACATTTCTGGTGAAGGAAAATATTTCTTAGCTGGAAGATATCAAGTGTCACAATGGGAAGTGCCGTATAATGATGCTGGGGTAGAATATGGCACATAACATGCTGAGGAGTAAGCTACCTGAAAAACAGCTTTGAGGAGAAGGACCCAGGGTTCAAAGATCAGTCAGTTCAGCTCACAGCCAGTCACCCACTGCACTCCCCCAGGGTTGAGTATCAGAGCCAGTTTTGTTTAACTTTTTTATCAATGATCTTGATGAAGGGAGCAAGAGCTTCCTCAGTTAAGTTTGCAGATGACGCAAACTTAAGCATAGGAATCATTTTCAGAGGAACCTGGATAGGCTAGACTAATGAGTCAAGTCCAATCATAGGACATTCAATAAGAATAAGAGCCAGGTGCTGCACTTAGGTCACAACAACTTGATGCAACAATACAGTGTTGGGAAAGAGTGGCTGGAAAGTTGGCCATCAGAAAAAAACCTGACTGTGCTGGCAGACAGCCAGTTGAACATAAACCAACAGTGTGACCAGGTGGCCAAGAAGGACAAGAGTATCCTGGCTTGATCAGAAATAGCATGGACAACAGGATTAGGGAAATGATTGTCCCCTTGTACACAGCACTGGTAAGGCCACACCTCAAATAGTGTGTTTGCTTTTGGGTCTCTCACACAGGATATTGAACTGCTATAGTGTATGTTCAGAGAAGAGCAATTAAGCTGGTGAAGGGACTAGAAAGTAAGAGTTATGAAGACCAGCCAAGGGACCTGGCAGATGTTCAGTTCAGCTGTCCTGGTTCTGTCCCCTCCCAAATACTTGTGCAATGTGCTTTAGTGATGAGACTCAGTAGGACAGGGTGATGGTTGGGTTTCATGATCCTGAAGGTCTTTTCCAGCTAAGATGTTGCAGTGGTTTCATGATTTTTGTTATCAGTATTCCACATCATCACATCGTGTAGCACACTGGGAGTCTCAGAAGAGATGTACTACAGCTCTCAGAATGCTGTTTTGTTTTCCAGCCTGTGGGAAAGATAAAACTGACTGAAAGTCATGGGACTATCTCTCTTTGCTCTCTGGCAGATCAGAGTAAGAACTTCGGTTTTCAGAAACTCTCATTTATTTGATTTATTATCTTCAATCCCAATTAACTTGTATTTTCTGCTACTGTAATTAGTAAATTAATTTTCCTCCTCAGATCGTTGCCACTGTTTGTTTGTTTCCTTGTTTTCCCTTTTTGTTCCCTTTCCCTTTCCACCCCACCCCATTTTGGGCCAGTGGGCTACTTGGCACCCCCTGTCAGAGACACAGAGGCTATGCAGTTTTCCCCTTGGAGATCTTCAAAAGCCACCTGGATTCTATATATACATATATATACATATAGATATATACATATCTATATGATTCTATATAACCCGCTCTAGGTGCCCCTGCTTGAGCAGGGGTCAGACACATGACCTCCAGAGGTCCCTTCCCACCTCAACCATTCCATGATTCTGCAAAGACGTACTGTATTTTGGAATTTATTAGAAAGGGTTAAGGGAACAAAATAGAAAACATTATTGTTCAGCTGTGTAAACCCCTAGGGATGTTTGAAGGCTGTATGGAAATCTTGAAAGGGGTAGCCCTTGAAAGGGATCCCCAGTTGAACCAAAAAAGAAAAAGGTAGAAAAGACCATCAACAGTAGGGTAGGTTTTATGTTTTATGTCTAAAGAACACTGCATATAACAGCAAATGTAGATTTCTTTTGAAAAATCTATAAAGGACAGAAAGTTACCTTTTGAGGCTCCCAATCTCTGACTTTTCCACAAAGAAAGAAACAAAACCAAGCAATCAAACAGAACCTTTTTCTCCTGGACCACAGCTGGCATTTGCCTAAAGCTAAGACTGAAATATTTCTAACACATCTAGACAGGAAATGTATGATTTACCCTTAGTGAAAATGTAGTTTTTCTGTCACTAGAGTTTATGCAATCCAATTTATGCTATTGTTAACATGAAAAGAAAAGAAATTTAGGAAGGCAATGTCTCAAAACAAATGCAATTTGAAAGTAAAAATTTTGGAAAAGACTACAACATGCAGTCTGATGTACAGAAACAGACAGGAGACAATTTATATCCTAAAGAGATACCAATTAAAAGAGTAAACAGTTTGAAAAGTAATCAGTACGATGTTTTCAGTATTATGATCCATTTGACAGAGAAGGATAGACTCACTGACTGCTCAAAGATCCCTGACTACTCTGTTGTCTGAATTTTCTACCTCCTGAATCTTTCTCTATATTTGTCATTATCAAATGTTAAAAGTGTTAAAAGTATCTGGCAAATACTATTAGATTATCATTACATGATTTTTTTTAGTAGAAGGGCTGAAATTAAATGGTTGACAATCTTCTGCAAGTAAAGCATTTCTATGAAGTCCTGTAGTGTGTACAGTCAATGCTTGCCTTCTATGGCTTCAGAGAATCTATCCATTAATGAACAGTTTCTAAACCACTAGAAACCAAATCTATGGAGCAGAAAAGCCTTGTTACGAACTAGCTATATGCAAAAGGGGAAGCTTTAATGATCAACTGCATTTGAGTTACCTTTGCAAAGATCACAATTCATCTACCCCAGTTTAGTCATTTAAAAGTTAGCCATTAGAATTTTAGGTAATCTCACAAAGTTCTCTTTATAATTAAAGTACAGAAACAGATGTCTCTGGAGGATAATTCATCTTCCCACTATTCCTCATTTTAAAACTCTATGTTGGAAGGAAATGAATAGTCCTCTGGAGGTGTCTGTGTCTGAGAGGGACCCTCAAATTATTATCCATATGTGGATAACTTTTAGATGCCTAAATTAGGAGAGATTAATCCCATCTTTATTAAACTTTTCTTTTCCCTTGGGAAATATTTTTTGTCATCATTTTATGCTATTCAAATGAAGCAAATTATTATTATTGTTGTTATTTAAAGTGCTTTTTTCATAAAATTCAGCCAGGAAATATTTAGTTTCAAGTCAGACTTTCTCCAGGAAGTTATGTCCAAGTGAAAATAGGAATGTATTACTAAAAGAAATTTTGCAACTTTAACATATAGAATTTGAATATAAATGCACCTGTAACAGTAAATTATGTTTTGCTGCCAAGATAACAGAAGTAAAAAGCATAAAAACTAATGTAAACAATTTACAACTCTCTGGGACAGACAGAGTTAAAATAATGTACTGTCTTTCTAGGAAAGAAAACAATATGATCTATGAAAGCTCTTACTTTATTGCCAGAAGAGAAGCAACACATGACAATAAGAAAAATCACATTTCCAATAATCCAAAATTAGGTTTATTTAATAGACCTACAGGTGAATATGAGGAAGCACATGTATTTCAATCAAAGAAATTCAACTCATTCACTTCTGCCTATGCCATCTTGTACAAGGAGGGACAGAAATAGACTGTTTTTTTATTATTATTATTATTTTTGTTATTCCAGTGGAATCTCTGTACCTTTATTCTTTCTTCTTCCTAACAGTTTAATATTGTTTTCTGAAATATTTAAAACTTTAACAAGGGCATTATGATCCAATACTTCTATTGCACAGCTACTCTGAAGAGAACTGTGTAGCCCATAGGCCTAGAACTCAATAAAAGCAAAAGAATTCATGTCTCTGAGAAAAGATAAAACACTATTCTTAAAAACCTATGGTCAAATTATGGCTTCTGATTTTGTAACAATTTTGCTACTGAATCTAGAATGCACTATAGCAGAGTCTATCTTCCAATACCTTTTGTGATACCAAAATTGATAAAAAATTTTCCTTGAGAATTTTCAAAAAAAATGCTGCAGCAGCAACTAAAACTCTACTTTGAATAAGGCACTACCCAGAGTTAATGCAATAGGCTTGATCATTGAAATTTACATTTTATCTGCCATTAGTTTCCTAACTGTACTAGAGCAGCAAAAAAACATGGAGCCCTGAGACCACACATTTCTCTAATCTGAACATGTTTACTTTATCATGTAAAAGTGAAGTACATGATTAAAGCAAATTTCAAGATACTGCATGACTGTAATTGTACCAATCTGGGACTTAGATATTTGGATTTTTTGAGCTATTGCAATTATTATTTTTTTTACATGTCCAGTGGCTTAAGATATCACTGTCATTTTTGTGACTGAAAACTTGCTCAAAACATATGAAGGTGATGTCTACATCATTTTAAAGTTTGTTCACTAATACAAACTCTGAACATTAGGTCACCTGAACTAAATCTGTTTAAACCACAGAAGTAATAAGGTAGGAAAGATGATATTGTAGAAAATTCAAAAGCTGTTTCCATCCCATGGAGTTCAGAATTACATTACATACAGAATATAATTAACTCTACTGTATTCTATTCTAAATAACAGGTTAAGAGAGTAGAATTCATCTATTAGCATAAACAGAATTAGAGCAATGACATGTACCATATTAACTAAAATATCAGCAGAAAATGAGTTACAAGAGAAAATGAGAATGTAGACAAAATGTCTTATATCTAAAGAGTGATTTGAACTATAATTAAAACCACACACTAGAAATTAATACAGGATTCTGGAAGATGATGGAGATTTTCAAATAACGGATTAATGTATGAAGCAGCAGGAAAATCAGAAAATGAAAAACTCTCTCCAGTAAAGAATTATGTCACTGAGGCTATGCAATTCCCAGACCTTTAACAGCAAGAGATCAAAACATGGAATGAGAATGTGACATCCTAATGGCGGGATTCATCTCAGTTACCATGTAGTCATCTAAAATCTAGGCTTCTCAACTAGGCTATTTATCTGGGCTGCTGCTACTCTTCCTGAAAAGACAGGCAACTCAGAAGGCAGATCAACCTGTACTTATTCGAATGGGCTGAATTACCCAGATGAAGTTAATCTTTCTTTCCAACTGCACATGGAGGTATCCTGGACAGCCCTGCGAAATTATACTTCTATTTTTTAAATAGTCCATATTAATTTCAATTAATCCCAAGGTCAAAACACTTATGTGCAGGGACTACATCTTTTCAAATATTTGGTTGTAATTTATGCAGAAAAAAGCATCTAGCAGACCAAGTATCTGAGACACTTCTAGTAAAACAGATGCTGACAATCCACACAAAACCTTTAAATGATTTCCATGATGAAACTGAAAGGATAATGTTTGCCAAAAACATTTAAAAATCTTTCCCCTCTGAAAAATGTGCAGGTAATTTTAATTAAAATGGACACTATAATAAAGAAGGTAGGATGTAAACAACATATAAAAGGATTGCTATTGAAACTTCTTATCCCATTACTGTTGAGCAATAGAGATTGATGAAAAGGTTATATTTATATGATCTAACATAATCATGTTAGTGAGAGGAAAGTGCAAATGTTTCCAGGAAACACTGTGACTCATTTATACAAATTCAAAATCCCAGACTAGTACTTGTTGTTCAAGCTCTGTAAAATCCGTAGAAGGAACAAACATTCTGGCTAAATACATTTATTGAAAGGATTACAAAAGTTCCTTGGACATAGGTTGTTCTGAAAGTAAAGCTTCTTATTTATTTCCATGGAAACTACAACAGATACTAAGAGCACAATAACACCATTTCATAGAGCAAATTTTCAGCTGCATGATGCTATTTGTCAACACAGTCACTACCATTACTGATTCACCTAGATGAGCTGATAGAGATGCTCTTCATTTCATAGTGTGAAAGCTGTGCATGGCTGTTTGGAACTTGGCTTGTCTTTCACTTTGCTGTCGCCACTGCTGAATCGCACCACCCACCGCTTCACTGTGTTCACAGCCACTGTGTGGGCTCCATAAACATTCTGCAAGCATTGATGAATGTTGACGCGTGCTATTTTTTCTGCATGGAGAAATTCAGTGACACACCTTTGCTTCATACACACTTCCATGTCAGATGCCATGTTGTCAGACTGCCCCTCTGCTTTCTGTTGCACAGCAACAAAATGTAACAGAATGTTGGCAGGAAAGTTCAACATCTACTGCCATACCACCAACATCTGCCTCTGACGTTGTGGGCCAATAAAATAAAATAGGAGGCATTCCTTTTGGGGCAGTCTTCATATCATCTGTGGTGTATTTGTTCATTTGTTTGTTTGTTAGTTGCATGAAGGCAATATTTTGAAAGTGAGTTTTTTTTTTAAATTATTCAGGTGATACAAAACAGCACTTTCTGTGATGTGGATTAAATCCCAGTCCAGTCTGTTCCGCATTGTCAGTAATGAAATGTGGGATTTAACACCTCCAGACGTACTCCTGCTGTTTCAGTCTCAATGCTGTATGACTATCCTATTTTCAGTTGAAAAGTTTCACAGGAATATATTAAGAATTAAGAATCTACCATTTGGCCTCAGCAAGCCATGAATCAGTTTTGTAAAAGCAAGTAAGTTGCTTTTTGATGCTGCATTCTTGCTTTTACAGTAGCCAAATGGAACCAGAGCTTACTCATCTTTATCATTCCATGAGATCTAATCATGCAGTATTTACTCAAAATCCCACTGATAACAGTACAGATATTTTTCTGTATCTCAAAAGTATGCTTACAGGTCAACAGAGAAGCCAAGAAAATTCAGCAACCCTCTAGCAAGATTCTTAAAAACTAGAATGTCCTAATTAAGGATGGAATTGGTCCCTGTGTGAAATCTTCTGCCAGCAGTGAAAAGGACAATAATACTATACTGTCTTTTTCACAGTTAGGCTCAATTTGTGGCATATTGTAAATGACTAATTATCTAGTTTCTTTTAAAAGTGTGGACCAGATATTCAGCTAGGCAGAGTGATATACATCCTTTTCTTCAAAAAACCTAGATCAACTTACATCAAATGGAATTTGACCCACTTTTTTAGGGATCTCTCCATTGCTCACATGTTCCTAATCTGTTTAATAAGTCACAAGGCTTTGCCCAGTCAGTAAAATATGAAATCCCACTGCTGTTTTGCCATTTCTTCTCTAAGCAATGGCAGTGTCAGCAAGGAAAGGTGTGCTGGGGCTCTTTTTGTTTGTTTTTGGTTTTGTTTATTTGTTTATTTGTTTGTCTTTTAATAAATGAGCAGTAAAAGAAATGATACAAAAGAAGCATATGCTCTAAGAAATGCACGTCATCAAAATATTAGAAATAATACTAAATGCTGACTACAGAGAAATCTGAAACTATTAGCTTCAGCAGAGATGAGGGTTTGGTTTCTATGTTTTTTTGTGTGTGTATGTGTCGTTTACGTCCTCCTGATTTATTTTCTTTGGTTTACCTTAGTAGAAACGTAGAACAGATAATGCTTAAAAAGAAGATGAATCTAAACAGAGCAAGGCAATGCACATGAGCAATGAACATCTCACTAAGTACATCTATATGAAAGAATAACTTTGAAACTCTTTATTCCCTAAACATGTTCATTAAATTCACTTAGACCATGTAATTGTATGGCAAATTGAATCACACTAGAACGCTGAAGGCAACTAAGGAAAGGCCATTATTGTTTATTATTCTCATTACAGAATTTAACTTAATTTGAAACCTTGACAATGAAAAGTACTGGAATCTTATTCTGGGTAAATTATATATATATTGATAAACATTATCAAGCGTGTGTGTTTATATATCATACATTCCATAACAATCACTTTATTTGTTCAACTAAATATATTTCAACCGTGCTTTATTTTCTTGGACAACATACCTTTACACTTAATATTTCATGGTATTTTCACTGTCTTCTTTAAGCTTCTATTCTGAAATATTCCAATAAATTTAAGGAATTTTATGCACAAAAAAAGAATATTTTTACATTCTTATAGATGTTAGTCAGATATTCAAACTATCTCACTATCATTGAAATGATGATACTCCCTCATTTTCAACTTTTTCCTTAAAAAAGGACTGTTCATTTGATTTCCCTACGTGCTCTATGGATTATAACCAATAATGATGATACTGAAACTGATTTACACATATATATCAGTAGACATAATAAAATGTGCAGCCCTGTCTTGTTTAAAATTTGTATGTAAATAAAGCATATAAGGTTTATAATATCACATTAAATTATGCATCAAATCTAGTATCCAGTCTCTGGAACTGTCAAACAGTTAGTGCAACAGAGAAAGGCAGATCTGCTCTGATATCTAAATGTAAAACCCAAAAGCCAGATGAAACACTCTGACTCCTGTTTCTTATGTTACTAAGGAGGAAGAAAAAGAAAAAAGAGCTGTCCTGCAACAGAACTATGTTTTTTAAGAGCTGGAAAGTCCTCTGCCATTATAATCATTCCAGAGCAGTGTTCTGGCCTCTGAAACATCCAGCTATAAAATGGAAAGATGAGAAAGTATTTTATAATGAGAAAATATCACCAATGTGCATTCTATGTTTATTGTTGCTTTGCACACTCCAAAATGAGCAAAAGAGATTTTCAAGACTCTACTCTCAGACACTCAGCTGAAGATGGCAATTTGCTGGCAAAATTAATTAATGGTTATCACTATATAAAACTAAAAGGAGAGTAATTACAGGTTTAGGAATATTTATGCATTACCCTGCTTGTATCTTACCAGTCAGCTCCGTTATACACTTTCTGAATGCTAGTGCCTTGTGAAGGACAGTGTCCTTATATATTCATTGAGAGACTTGATTATTTATTATCTCTGATAGTAGAGGACATAAAAACTAAAATATAACTATTTTACACATTGTTTAAAATCTGTTGCTCAAGAAATGTAATGGAATTCTTTCCTTTCATGGTGGTTAAAAGGTGCTGTTTTCTAGAAGTTGCGCAAATAGATACACTGGTGTAGCAGACTCATTACAATAAGAGTAGGTGAGCACTAAAATAAGGTATTAGGAAAAAAAAAATAGTTGTTAAATGAAGATGTGTCTTGAAGAATTTGAAAGTCTGAGAAAAAGGGATTTTTCTCTTTTTGTAATTAAAAAAAATCTCATCAGTTTTCTGCGATAATTTACTGAAACAGATTGAATATATGGCAGAGCATCTGTCACTGCTCTTTAATATCAGCAGAAAAATGCACTTAGACACTTACTGCTAAGCTGCTTTTAACTTCAATAATGTGCATACTTTTTCACAAACATGTTTGTGTTTTTCTGCAAAAATATTGTGAGTTGTTTTCTAAATTAAAATCAGACATTTCAATACCATATTTAATTGTTAGATAATTATGGATTCCTCCCAAATTGTGGATAAAGTAGGATTCACCCCCATTTTCTGTCAGTCAAAATAGTCCAAGCAAGTTGCATAGGCTCCCTCTCTCTTTGATAAAAGGAGAAGAACAAATACATTCAAAAAATGGGTCAGAACATACACTGAATATTTATTGTAAGATAGGATTTAATTGCAGAGGTATATTAGGTAGCATACCTGGACAAGATGTTCAGTTTAAGCAAAGTCTGGAAGTTTCATTCCACCAAGAGAAGTCAAGGGAAAGTATGGATTTGATTTATGTATCTTTAACTATTGATTGCAATTCTCTGCAAGTTCAGCATAAGGCCATCTCACATTGGGAACAGCTTTCCAAGTCATGTTATCAAAGTCAGTTCTATAACCATGCAAGATTTTACTACAGAAAATGTGTAGAAGGATGAGGACAAATGACCTGTGTTAGATCAGGGATTACTAATTTACGGTTGGCTGATATGGCATGACATTTAAAAATATACATTGTATTATAAAGCACTGTGCAAATCCAGATTTCTTTTAAGCACAATAAAGACGGATGTCTGCAAAACTGTGAAGCATTTGGCCAGAGCAGTCATCCAAATTTCTTAACTTTGTTTAGAAACAAAAATGTGAAAAACTATGTAGATTAGTTTCTACACTGGACAACTCAGAAATTCAAATGACATTATAATACTGGCTTTGCAATTATTTTACACATATTTAATGCAGTTACAAATTTGTACTATTAGGTAAACTTGCTCCCAAAAATCTGATATGCACAGATAAACAGAGTTTTAATGCTTTGGCCACTAACAAGTCATTCGTTTTCATTTTAAATCTCACAGTACTTATTACATTTAGCAGGTGACAAGCAAGGTAACAGCAAAATCTGAAGTTTACAAAATTATATGAGTTAATCCAAACCAGATCAGTAAGTAAAACGTTAGAGAGAATTAATAAGTGAAGTGGGGAGGGAAATAATATTCAGAATAAGTAAGTCCAAAGCAATCTATGAAGAAAACCTTACGCTGCTGCTTACCTCCGTCTCAAGAAAGGAACCATTAGTCATTGTATTAATTGAGAGATATTTACTTAATCTACAACTGCAGTCACAAGGCAAACAAAGCATTAGCTTGCATAAATAGTAAAATGATAAATAGCACAGAGTTTTAAAGTTCTTTTGTAGAAATGAATATTTTGGCATCATCTGGAACACTGCAAGAACTACTGCTTGGCAGTGGGAGATAGATTACGCACAAGATCCCAGCCTTTATGTATTATTCGAAAGCGTAAACAGGCTTTGCAAGATCAAGAAAGAGTCTGTGCAGAGCTGAGGAGAATGAGTTGCTAATATCAGAATAAAGCAATTGAGAATGAAGGCGAAGGCTACCTAGATCTCCTCTTTCTCATATTTTTTTATTGGTTATTTACTTCAGAAATACTACATGGAAAACAGAGGGAGAGAAAGAATGAGCAAAGTCAAAGAAAACACTCACTTGAAAAGACTGATTGTAAAGACTGAGAATATTTTTACAAAGAACATAGAAAGGGGAATGATGAATGCATACCAAATAAGAAATGATCAGAGAAGATAAATAACTATCTGTTCTTTTAGACTTATTCCACAATTAGAAAGACAGCACAATGACAGTAAAAAATCAAGGATTGAAACAGTAGGAGAAAAAACCTCTTTACATGATGTATAAATAGACTGTGGGACTCATTTCCAACAGCTAGAGAATACTAACAAGAAAACTGAGAAAGCTTGCTAAACTTTGTGTCTCAAGACATAAACTGAAAACTTAGGGAGATCACTAATGAGATCACTAGGAATGAAATCTGATTTCTTAGGATATTTGATTAATGGCTATTTAGCATAAAAGTCTAGGATGAGACAAAGGAGAAAGAACAAATTTAGCAGCCACATGCATAGCCTCTAAGGATATAGAAGAGACAATACCAGAGATCAGCAATCCTAGATCCCTGGTCGATGAACTATTGAAGGAATCACCCAAAGCCATGAAGAATTTCAGTCTTAACTTTCCAAGTGATAAAAAGAGGAAAGATTACCCTTGTGGGAAATGTCAAATTTATTATGGGATAGTTAAGGCATTTCCTAAGATTGTATAGAGTTTACAATAGGATGTTTAAAATAAGAACCAAATGCCTAAAAAAAAGGAGGGATCTAGGTGACTTGGAAAAGAACAAGCACAGGAAAATGGATTGGAGTGTGGGGAAAGGAGCAGCTCACGTAAGCAAACTGACAACATGCTTGTACTACAGCCCATGCCCACTTACTGTGCTGTCCTTTCAGTAGTTTATTTCTGACTATTTTGTGTGTGTTCTCCAGTATTTATGTTTGTGTGTGCATGGTACATGTATGCAGTCTATCCTTTTTCTATAGTAAAACTTCAAGCCAGACCATGTGGCAAATAGCATGCAAGCCTTGGTGCCTCCAACTGGAGAAGAGGCTATGGATCAGAGGGGCCAGCCAGCTGGGGACCAGCAAGTGCATGAGGTGCAGCCTTGCATAAACCAACCGTCAAGAACCAGCTGTTAGCAAATCTCTGTGTGATATTAGTAAATACCCATCCTGATCTGCAGAGCTGGGACTGTCTGCGATGTATTTTACCACTGTGAGATCTTCTTGTGTTATTGTGGCTGCCAATCAAGGCACTGCTCATGTGGCTATGTTGATCTGTGTGGTGGCTGTGTTAATGTTGTTCATGCGTCTGCGTGTTTGGAGCTGCTTGCTACAGGCTACACCTGCAAAAGGGAGCAACAGCACCCACAACAATCACACTGGGACAGGAGGAACACAAAAGATGAGAAGCCCACAGACTCTGGAAACCTTTAAAGATCATTCAAAGACCATTTAGTCCAACTGCATCTGGTCCATTTTTGTCTAGTCCAAATTAATCCAGTTCTACTTCTGGTGACTAACTTGCACTTCTTCTGGAGGGTACTGGTAACTGCAAAAAAGGTACTGGACCACATGGCCATTGGGTATGACAGTATATTTATTTATTTATTTCTGAAATCTTCCAGGGTAAAAACTCACTTCTTAACTGGTTAATGTTATACAAGTAAAGTGCACCAAATATTCACAAGAAACTGCATTGACTCAATTTTGTTTTTTGTTATAAATACAAGAATTTTTTGTGCTTAATATTTGTACAGTTCTTAACTGTAATCTTCCCAATTCCAAATCAAGCAGATTGGAACAAAAAGATTAATACTTATTGTAGCAAGTACCATGCATATGGATCACATTTTATGCAAGATATTTTTCAAATGTAATGTTATGTAGGTAGCAATTTTCCTGGTTGTAAAATTGAGTTAATTTAAGATAGACCTATAAAAATTAGGCTGTGTATATCAAATACAGTGGTAAAATGTCACAATTAAATCCATTACAGTAGCCATTATAACTGTGTAAATGTAGAACTTTGTTTCAATTTGTTTTGGAATAAATCCTGCAATGCACAAAGAACAACAGCTCCTATTGAATTTAGTGGTTATTTGACCTGAATTTAAAAAAAAAAAAAAGAAAGAAAAAAGAAACAAAGAAAAATTTAATATTTTATATTTTAGCTGTGAATTACACAGCCCCACAATGTCATGTTTCAGTTCAGCCAAGTGCTTAGGAAAATTGACACTTATTTCTGTGGTTTTTAAGGACATTCTTAAATGATGTGCTGATGAACCCACAAAGAGCAGAGCATTGCCAGGACTTCATAAGCATTTTTTTTAAACAAGCAAAAGTAGGTTTTCAGAGAAAGGCTTCCATCTGCACATAATACCAGGTGAAAAATTCTACCTTTTTAGTAGCATCAGAGAAGTCTAAGAAGTAGCATCCAGAAGTCCACATTTGCACCATTATTTATCATGATACCATCAGTAGTACCTTCCATGAAACCACAAATGCTCACAATATGTTTTAATTGCCTGATCTATCTTTTAGCAAAGAAAAAACTCTTTCCATAATATATGAACAGTTAATGAAGCTATTGAAATAAAAATCTATGCTACAATAATGAAGAGAGCAGTCCAAAAATAATAGTTTTGGTTTTTTTTCTATTTCCCAAAACTATTTCTGAGCATATCAAAAGTCAAATATTAACAATTCTGTATATTGAAAGCTACAATTTCATGTAAGTACTGAATGGCTTCTTTAGGTTTCAGTTCAGCCATCCAGTGACCACAGACAGAAATATAGAGTTATTTTCTCAAGGAAATCTCTGATTTCTTTGTTACAGTTGTTGAAATGATAATATTTGTGATGATGTAAAATCGATTTTTTTCCTTTTGGTTAATGTGGAGCAAAGTATACATATGTGTTACATATGTAGATCACTCTGAAAGTAATGCCTCCTATTTCTTTCCACAGCAACTACAAAGAGAGTAGGAAACTACCAACAGATAGAAAGGCTGGCACTGACTGTGTCTGGTGCAGGGCAGCCCCAGGCTCTCCACACAGAGGCTGCCCCTGCTCTTCCCATTGCCCATACCTGGACACGGACACCCAATGCACTCTGTCTTGAGGAGCAGACTATAGTCTGGTCACAAAACTGAAAGAATACACCTAATGATGATGAGAAACAGAAATACGTGCTGTATACTAGTATGTGGCTTACTGCTCATCTGGGATTCATACCCAAGAAACTCAGTGACCTTTTTCTACCACCTGATCTTTCTATTTCCTGAGTCTCCTCACCCCTGAAAACTGCTCTTCTACAGGCTGTCTATGCTCTCATTTCAGCTATAAAAGATATAAAAAAATATCATTACTAGATGGTACTTTTCCTGAAAATCTTCAAGGCATTTTCATGTTATATAATATACAGACATAGCACTTTCATTCATGATGGATAGTTTCATAATTCTCATTTCTAGAAATGATGCAGTGACTCTATGACAGAGTGGCTAGAGAAATAACATTGTGAAGTTGTATATGTTCAGTAAATGAATTAACAAGATGAAGAAAATGCTGAACTGGGGAGATCTACTAGCATGATCAGTAATAATTATGCACAGTTTGTCTGCAATTCCTTGTATACATTTAACATTTTTTTTCTGCGTGCATTTCAAAGGCTATGGATACTCTTTGGCACCAAATAAGAAATCTCTACAATAAATTGAAGTTAGGAATAAAAGTAGAGTTTTGCAGAAAAAGTGAAAATATAGATTTTTGTCTCTTGGACTGCATTTAAAATTTTCAATTAGTAATTTATTTAAATCTGGGTACTCTGGACTCTCTAAATACTTTTGTTTAGGACTGTTGTGTTTCTCATTGACTACCCCACTGTCCCAAAGCACAGACATTTCCTTTGCATCAATTTTATTACTATTTATTCTTGTTTTAAATGGCCAAATAAGTATCTCTAGCATTTAGATGCATGGTACGAAATGCAGATATGTTTCTAAAAACATCAGGAAACAAGGTCATGGGATGTGCAATTATACTGAACATTCTGTGTATTAAAAAGAGACTCAAAATGCAACAAGAACATGGAATAGTAAATGTTAATATTCAAAAATAACCTATTACAATTAGTTATCATTTATGACTTTTTGCTTACAAAAATAGAAACAGACATTCTTTAGCATTAAACATACATTCACAACAATCATTGTTCTGATGGTAAAAAGAGGGTATATGCAAATTATTCTGCCAAAACCAAACATATAGAACAGAAATGGCCTTCAGATTAAAAAAATATTTGAAAATACCCAATTCTTCTTTTTTTCCCTTCACTTTTTTCCTTTGTGTCTTTACAGCCTGTGGAATATGCCCAAAAGACCTCCTCTATTCACTCACCTTTCAAAACGAGTAGAACTTCTATAAAACTAAACAAAAACTTTATTTCAGGGCACAAAATAGTCTCTGTAGGTTCCTGATTGTTTAAAGCCAAAAGCTGGGATAGTAGGGAAAAGCAAAAATAACAGTATTTTGTTGTGTAATAATGAAGACTGCTGGTCAAATAAAGTAAAACAGCTGCTTTCTTTTATTCCTTTTTTTTTTTTTTTTTGAGGCAGATTAGAAATTTCCAATTCAAAACATATCAAATTAAAGCACAAGGTAAGAGGAAAACTTTTCAGATGTCTTTGCTATGCTTTCATAAATCTTCCTTCTGATCCAGTTCCTTTTCTGCCATCTTGCATCTGGCTTCCAAACATCATTAATACTGTTTCCTACTTTCAAATGTTCACTGCTAATTAACTAATTGCAACTATGAAGTAACCTAAGTCCTCAAATGTTTATGAATGCATATACCCTGGTGTCATATGGAATTTCTAATTTACATTGATAGCCTGTGAAAGACAGAAACTATTCATGGAAAAGAATATATTGAGGGTTATCGTCAAAGAGAACACAATGGAAAAATCATAAAGGACATCCAGACCAACAATTTCATACAGCACATTGCTGTACCATTTAAACTTCTTGGCCTAAACAAACAGGGAATTCAAGTTTAATATGGCAGAAACATTGTCACTGAATCAAAGTCAAAGACGCCAAGCACTAAAACACTGTTTGGGGGGTATCCAGCCAGCTTGGGTATCCATCAGTAAATGTAATGGAATACCTCAAAGTTTATAAAGTGCACAGTGGTTATAGTCTAGCAGTTTTTTTCAGCATAGCAAGGAGGACACTGGAATCACGTGTGGAAGAAAACTATCTGGTAATAATTTTGCCTTTAACTACCAACCACCAATAGGATACTCTAAAAATCCAGGATTCATAATATGACAGGTTTGTGAAAAGACATTTTTTTCTTTATAAAGGACAATTGGTGACATGAAGCTTTGTTGTTTGCTTAACTACTGTATCTAACAGTTTTGCCAAGACATTTTAATGGAGTAATAAAAAAAAATATGATATGAGAACAATAAGTGGAACGTTATATCATGCTTTTATTTTTATCTCAAATTAATTTATTCTTTGGAAACCAGAGCACTGACATAACAGAGGAATGGAAATATACTCTTTAATCATCAAATGATGTTGCTTCCTCTCACTGTCATTAGCTTCTCCTATTCCATCCTGAACAAGTTAATATTCTATCACTTCTCTTGTTTAGAAGGATAACCTTGATTGTTTTATAACCTAGAGATCTGAACTAACTTCTAACCTAAATTTACTCACAGACAGCACACACGTGTTGTTTTTCCCCTAATCTTTTAGGAACGTGTGATGTTTTGTGCTCAGGGAAACCCATTACCTTCTATACAGCCATACATCATGGATATCTATTAAACGTAGATTTGCATCATATTGCAGCTCAGAGATGTCTTATGAATAATCAGAATGATAGGCCATTTTCTTCCTCTGTTATTTTCATCTTCTCTGCCCAAGTTACAGCAGGTTCCTGAACAAGTAACCTTGAACTACAGTTTCTGTTTCTTAAAGCTTGGAAATAGTCCACTCATTCTACACAATATTCTGATAATTTGTTGCTTTGAAATGTCCTCATATCAGCAACTTCTTCCTTCAAGGTCACCCAGTAACATTTTTCAAAGATTAAAATTCAGATATTCAAGAAGTTTAACAAATGCTTGTTGATAAGTAGTTTTTAGGCCTCAGAATTCCATGTCTAAATTGTATCAGAGTTAGAATATTTCTAAGATTCAACTTGCTTTGTTTTCATTAAGAAACATAATTTCTTCAGAACAAAAAGTCCATAATATTTTCTAAAAACATGAAACTTTCACATTTGAAATCCAACCCTACTATTCAGCATGACTTCACTGTATAACTTGTCACAAGTGTGATATGTAGTTGAAACATTTCTGTTTATGCTCTCAATCACATTTGACTAATACACAGTCTGAGAGCAACAGGGCTATTGATAACCATAATTTCAAACAATTTGGTCTCCTTTTCACTAAGGTATTTAAAAATATGCTGCATATGCATATGAGCATAGTTATCAGGAGCTTCCCTAGGAATGGTACTTTAGTAGAAAGACTCTGAGTTCTCATTATTTTTCCAAAGATTTGAGTTTGAGTTTCCCTCTGGAACAATGCTGACAGCTGCTCCCAGTTAACACAGCTGTAAATACATTTCAGCCATTTTGTCTGGAGAGTCAAAGCTACTACCTATATTATTAATTTTCTCAATTCATTGAACACATGGACTACAGAGCATGGATTCCTTAATCATGATTCCTAGCCCCAGATACTATTTTTGACCTACATACTCTGTTGAATTAGAAATGTTGGCTCAGGATGTCTATTAGGATATCTTTCATTCTGGTGTTCTGGAGAAAAAAAAAATAATCAGTACAGAAATTCCCCAGTCAGCACGAGTGGTTTGAACAAGTACCAAAACGTGTTTAATATTGTGGAAACGTATTATACAGTATATATTACAAACTGACTCCAAACCTTTTCTTTTTCTCTCAGCAAATACCGTCTATAAAGAAAGCTACAGGGCCCTGAGGCAAATCAATTTTTATGGCCACAAAATTGTTTTGGTACTTTATTTTCTTACTAGAAGTGAAGAAGAATTTCTGATTGATGGTTTTCTGATGTTCAATTAATTATATACAAAGATAAAGAAACAAGGTTGTTATCTGGAAAACAGTAATATGTCAAAAATTAGCAACAAAGAAGTACAAGCAACAGAAAACCTGCAATATAAAGTTTTCTGTTATCTTTTTCACCATACCGTGCTTATAGAAGAGAGCAAAATTTGAGCGGCAAGCCTGAGAAAAGGTAAGAAGGATAATATTGCTCAAGCACAAAATGAACTGTTACAGATGAAGAAATTTTCTTTTTTTAATTTATTTACGATGGATATAAGAAGTAGTAAACTGCAATAGGAAAAATTCAGGGAAGTCTTAGGAAAAAAACTTAAGAGCCTTGGACTAGGGATTCAGACTTTTGGGCAGCAAGAGGGAAAAACAGAGGAGTCAGGGTGTTTACTGTCATTGGAGGGATTTACAAACTGAAAAGGAGAAGGTCTGTCCAGAATGGAATAAGTACTGTTGATACTGCCTTGACTGAGGAGACAAGATTAAATTTAGCTCAATACAATTCAATTTTTCGATGATAACTCCCTTGCCACTGCCTGCTGAGGTCTCTGCTGTTCACTCAATACCAGCTTTCAAGTTCATTGGTAGCTATGTAGTTTCAGTTTTGAATATCTAGAAAAAGACAGATATAACAACCTCAAGACACAATAAATTCATTTGGAAGCTGATACAAATGCGCTGCCTCATTTATGCTAAACTTTAGTGCCGCCTGATGTGAAGTAGTAAATGCTGAGGTGTGTGCGTTTTTGCGGGGAGATCATAATATTCCACTCAAAGGTCATAAATCATAAAAAGCAAATCAGAAATTCTTTGTGAAGCAGAAAGCCTCATTTCAGGTTGTGAAACTACCTTGCTTACTTTACCTTGTTTGTAAAATGAAGGTGGCTATATTTTATTATTTTGGGGGGCATTTTTCTTGGGCATAATGACCTTATTCCAGCAAAATTGCCTGGAAAAGAAATGATTTGAAAACAATAATTTAAACAAAAATCCCAAAGTAGAAAGGTTGCCAAAAATAAGATATACACAATGGGTCCATCCAGCAGATGGGCTCAGGCACTCATTTTACTCATTAGATGCCCCTTCATCACAACTGCCATACCATCAACATCAACCTCTGACATTGTGGACCAATATAATAAAATAGAAGGCATTATTTTCAGAGCAGATCTCATAGTTCCAACCCCCCTGCTGTGGATAGAGGTTCCAAACACTAAATTTGGTGCTAGATCAGGTTGCCCAGAGTCCCATCCAACCTGCCCTTGAATAACTTCAGGGATGGGCCATCTACAACCTCTCTGGGAAGGCTGCACCAGCGCCTCACCACCATCACTGAGAAAAGTTTCCCCTTAACATCTAATCTAAATCTCCCCTCTTTCAGTTTAAAACCATTCCTCTTTGTCCTATCACTATCAGATTATGTAAAAAGTCTGTCTCACTTCTGATTATATGCTCCTTTTAAGTACGGCCAGGCTGCAATGACCACTCTCCAGAATGTTCTCTTCTCTGAACTGAACAAGCCCAACTCCCTCAACCTTTCTTCATAGGAGATGCTCCAGCTCTCTGATCATTTTTGTGGCCCTCTTCTGGACTAATTCGAGCAGCTCCACGTCCTTCCTGTACTAAGGGTCTCAGGCCTGGACACAGTACTCCAGATGGGGCCTCACAAGTGCAGAATAGAGAGGGATAATCACCTCCCTCACCCTGATGGCCACCCCTCTTTTGATGCAGCCCAGGACATTGTTGGCCTTCTGGGCTGCAAGCACAGACTGCTAACTCATGTCAAGCTTTTGATACAGCAGAATTCAAGGTCCTTCTCAGGAGGGCTACTCTTCTCTCAGACTGTATGTATATCTGGGATTGCCCTCACCGAAGTTCAACACCCTGCACTTGGCCTTGCTGAACTTCATTATATGCTTGTGGGCCCACTTCTCAAGCGCTTTTCTTGGCCTCTTCTGTGTTGAGCCTAGGAGAAGACAAGGCAGGTTATTAATCTAATTACTCTTCTCTTCATTGTTTCTCTGTTCTTCCTCTAGGTGTGCAGATGAGCTTCTTATCACTTAAAAAGTGCTACATTATACTGAGATATTCAGTGATTTGAAATTATGCAGGGGTCAGAATACAATTTCTAGAGAAGCAAAGACTTGTGAATATGTATTAGTGCAGTTCTATCTGCTTCTCTGAAAGGTATGAAACTGCTCCTAAACTACCTTGGTAGATTTTAATCTAAAGGAATTACTTGTCCCATGAAAACAACAGTATGTACAGTTTTAACAAATTCTGTTTCTGTACAACAAAATAGATGTTTTGCTATAGAGATAAGATTTAGAGAAAACATGATGGAATTAAATAGACATTTAAAAATGATTTTAACTTCCCTAATTTCCATTTCACTTAAAAGAGTTTTCAGAAGTTTCAGAAATAATCTGAAGATCATTGAAAATATACATCAGCTTTTTTCCCTATATTCTACTAGCAGCATTCCCAAGGAAATATGATGCCATTAGTTCCGTGCTCCTACTGGTAATATTGCTAATTCTCCCAAGAGTTCCTAGAGTGCAAAACATGAGTTAATGTTAATCTAATGTTATGTTGAATATCACAGTAGAAAATTCTACCTGGTTCATCTGAGCAAAGCATACCTTGTTGAGCATCTGTTCCTTATCATCTAGACTTCTAAATCAAGATTTTCCCTGTGATATCTAAGAGAATCACAAATGTATTATACTAACAGAGGGAGATCTCTTTATCTTGCCTTCTTCTCCTTCTGCATTTTTCTTGTAAAGGTTATTTTTTAAAATAATGAAATGTTCTGCTTTGACTTATTAGTTGGTACATTAACTCAAGAGATGTTGCTGATGTTGCTGTTGCTGCTGGGAAACATTGGGGATGAAGGGGGGATTTCACATTGTGCAAGCAGTTTTAGATATGTTATCTCTCATTCTGCTTACTTTTCCACGTCACCTGATGCAAATGCCAAGCCGAAATCCTCAGGCATACAAGAAGCATGTCCCATTTACTATGTTTCTTTTTCCATGCACTAAGATGCACCTAACGTTTTGTTGTTGTTGTTTTTCCATTCACTAAAGAGAAAGTACCAAATTCACTGTGAAATAAACTAATTGAAACTGTTACCATTACAGTAATCATAAGCCAGGTCATTTGTGTATGGATAAATTGAAATGTCTACAGACATACATCTACAAAAGAAATGTGTACAGTAACATTAAATAAAAAAGAAGTTGCTCATAATTCCAACGTTATGTTTTCTTCAATACCTATAATTGATGTTCTCTTTGAGCTTTAGTCACTATACAATTATTTCTCTCTTCTATATGAATGAAAATATGTAACAAAATGAATATACTGACTAAAGTGTAAAATTTGTTGCATTTATTGCATTTGTAATACATATAAGTGCCTCTGTTCCACCCTTACTGGAAAAAAATTACATGGTTTTAGCAGAGTTGGTTTTGATCTCAATGTAAAAATAATTTCAGCAGCCCCATTCCCTTAATTGGATTTGATATGCATTGTAAACCAAGCAGTACCCTTCAATCAGTGGCAAAAAT
Source organism: Numida meleagris (assembly GCF_002078875.1). Lineage (NCBI taxonomy): Eukaryota > Metazoa > Chordata > Aves > Galliformes > Numididae > Numida > Numida meleagris. The sequence continues at coordinate 73,300,612 of NC_034411.1, read as the reverse complement.
AAGCCAAGCTTTAAAAATTGTGCAGCTGAAGACATTTACAACATACATTCAGAGTCACTAGCAGGTCTATGTGTCTTTTTTCTTCCTTACACAAAGGTTAAACAAACCATTCATACTTGTAGAGCCTGAGGGTTGGATGCTGCAGAGTACCAAATGCCCAGAGATGTACTTAAACAAAAATGTAGTTCGAAATATAATCATACTCTCAGAAGGTTTTCAAATATGTATTTAAATTGAGGTACACGTTTCAGAACTTTGATGGATGAATATGAAGTTTTTGACTCTTAAGTTATGTCCTAGAAAGAATAAATAATTTCTGGTAGTCTTTTCAAGCAAAAAACAAAGTGTATAAAACAGACTGGAACATCATATAAAATGTAATTTACATGCCTGTGGTATCTGTCTTATTCAAAGAATTCTGCAAAAACATTTATATCTACTGTTAAGAAATGTACGTTTTTAAGTGGCTATTCTGGCACGTTGTAGTAGCTAGCCTGTGAAAGTGTGGGGGAACCTTAAAAAAAAACAGCAAAACACAACTGTATGGTTTGTATGGGCATATCTGTAATCTCTGTGAGCAAAATGTTTACTTTAGCAAACAGTAATCTATTAAATTTCAAAGCGAATTATTTGAATTTGAAATTGCAGAGGAGACCTTCCCCACTTTCTTGCAAGCCTTGCTGGTTTAAACATAAAAAACTGATGATGGCTTTGAAGTCCAGAATTAGGTGCATGTACTCTTGCACTTTCTCTAGTTTTAGGCAACACAGAGGAGATATTTACTACTTGTTATTCCTGATTCAACTGACAGTCGGATTCCTTTCACCTTTGACTGATTGTGTTTTAGCTAGATGAAAAGTCATTCTTTTCCCTTTACAAAGACCACAGTCCTCCACTGATAAACACTGAGAGTTTTATTTTTCTTTATATTTGCATGCAAATATTCTCAACATCACATTATAATATGAATTCTTGTTTTCAAATTATGCTTAGGCTACAAGATGGCTCTTGTTACAACTTTTCCTCAAGCCTTATACTTCTTGTAATAGTAAGAGTAAGGTAAATTCCTATTTGTGGCATAGGTATTTGTTTTAATGAGTATTTACTTGGGTAAATGATTGTCAGCATAACTGAGCAAAACATGGGACAGAGTTAATTAAGCATACCAATTAGTTATGTCACATGTTTGCAGAGATAAGTCATTAGTTCAGTATTTGGATTCTTGAAGCAACATATCAGTATTTAATGATGATATTGCTGCTTTCATACTATGAGTATCTCAAAGTTCAGTCAATTTATATCTATTACCTTGATTATTATTTTATTATAGACACTTATAAAGGGAACAAAGTGATTCTTTTCAATAAAGAAGGGAAGTAGTTCATTCAGTAAAGAAAAAATTTCAGGCTGGCTTCTGCCTTAAGCTTTATGTGATCTGCTAACTTCACCATATTTAAAAGTTCATGGATAAGACTGCAGTTTGCAAAGTACTACCTGCAGGAATTTGCACAAGCTTCTGAAGGAGGCCAGAAAGACTGTGGTATTAGCTGGAGAATCCTGGCCATTTTGTTAAATTCCTGGCTTCATCAGAGATATTGCTATATTTATTACATTATATTATTCTATTTCATTTTTTTCTAATTAAAACAAATAAAAATAAAAGATTTCATATGCCCTCCAAATAAGCATTTTCTTCAACCTGAAATGAAACACCATTCTTCATCATTAGTATGAAATATTATAACTTAATCCATAATTAAAACAACTAAACTTTTACAGATAATAAGTAACATTGAAAAGTAGAAACAGTTTTGAGCTGTTTTGAACAGTTTTGTAAAACACACCTTTTTTGTCCATTTTAATGCTCAAAATAAGAATTAAAGAGAGTGGGATTTTAAGAGAAGTCAAACTATCCTTGGAACTCAAAATGAAATTTCTATTCATAAGTATAACACTCTGTCTTATACCAAAAATAAATAAGTAAATAAATAAATAAATAAGTGGACCAAGACAATGTATTGAAAGAAGAAAGGCAGGTTGAGTTAGTGCTTACAGGATTCAGTATGTACTCCTGATTAAGAACTTACAGCCACAAGAACAATCCTTGTTTCAGAAAGTCAGAAAAATGAATTTATGTCAGCCAAGGTTTTATATATATGGACTGAAGCTACATTTTTGTGAGGAAAAGAAAAAAAAACATAACAGCATTCAGTAGTCAGCAGAGTAGAGAACTTATTTATATCTTCTTCTGGTCTCTAGCTTTAAAAAAATAATTATTCTTACTTTCACATGATCAGTTATGTCAGTATTGAATATCTGTACCTAATTCTTAAAGACAGTTTCATACACACTTCCATGTCTTTTGGGTGTTTCTTGCTGGCTATGTATGAGCTTAACAGGTATGACCACTGCAGATATGATACTTCTCATCAGCTGCTTTTTCTGAATTTTCTTCCCAAGTGGGACACATATCCTTGAACACGGACTTAAATCTTTGAGAAATGGCTTACTTTCATGAGATGCTCCAAATGTATTGACATTATGCAGTTCTCTCCTGGGATATCAGCATAAATTACAACGGCTTCAAGTTAATTGTTAATAATTGAAGAGATTTTTAAATTATTTTTTTAAGGAAATTTCCTAAAATTAAAACATTTTTAACCTTTCCCTAATTGTCAGGAAAAAAAAACAATAACATAAGAATACCTAGCTTCACTCTCATATTTGAATGAAAGTTCCATTTAATGTTTAAGATGTTCTAATGATTACTGTATTTGTTGTAAAATTACACAGTGCCCCAAACGGGTCTAATTTAAAGCCCATTGAAATGCTTGAATGAATGTCATTGTCTTCATTGGTAACTGGATCAGACTTTTTGATATGAGGAATAATCACAAATAATCAGTAAGAGAACAAAAATAAACCCGTTCTCTCATGAACAAAAGGTGAAAGCTACCATGTATAATGTAAAAATGCAAGTGGGGAAAATAACAAACAGACAGACAAAAAAACATACATGGGAAATCCTGAGCAGCATGCTCAATCAGATCATTTCAGTGATGTGCTTGCTGGTGACCTTCCACTAGGTGATAAGCATATGCATTGCGCATTCCAGTGAACAGTTCAAAAGCTCAAATTCTCTTTTGTCCACCAGTCATTAATTCATACGGGGAAATGAATGTTTCACAGTTAGTGTGCTAGTATGTAATTCAACATGCGCTAAAAATCAATGAATCCTATCTTAAAATATATACCCATGCTCCAAATAATGACTTCTGGAATTTGCAAAACTATTATTTCTCATTTTCACTTTGAATGTGTACAATACTCAGTGGAAATTTCAATTGTGCTTGTGTCCTGATAAAGGCAAAACCTTTTCTATTACCTCAAACTCTCCCCTCAAGACTCAGAAGCTGTCAGATTCATTTTTTTGTCTAGACTTCATATTGTCATCTGGAGATAACTTTATCCCTGCCAGTAAGACAATTTTTTCCCATAACCAGTGTTATATGTACTGCTACATTTTTAGGTAAGATACAATAATATCACACTACACATTTCTCTTTTGTTCATTTTTTTTTTTTTCCTTAGATTTCTAAAAGTTTCATTGAGTAGAGATTTATTAGTGCCTTTTTAACCCAATTGTAGTTACCTAGCTAGTCATATAACTTTAAGACAAGTTCACTGACATTTACCTGGTAGAGAATTACATCTTTCATCAAAATATAGTAAATATAATTTTGGCCATTCTGTACCACTCTCTAAAGAGATATTTCCATTTAGATAACATGCACAAAAAAGAATGAAAAAGTCAATCTAAAAGTGAAGATTGGAAAAGAGAGGTGTATCACAAAACGCAAATTCTGTCATGCTTGTATTACCTTTGTTGAATTAAGTACTTGGTTACAAAAGCCCCACTGTTTGCTAATTTGTAGATGAACTGAGAGGCTAGTATACATAAAGCCTGATTAAAACCCAGAAAAAGCCATTCCTGCCTTAGAGGCTGCCTGTTTATAGTTTCGGATGGATTCTAAGTCTATGTACCAAAAATCTCTACAGAGAACTATCTAAGTATGCTGCTGTTTCAGTATATTTTTATTTTTCTAAATGACGTCAATTTCCAAAATTGTTCAGTGAAGTCGATGATTAAATTATAGACTGTCAATATTGAGAAATATCAGTTATGTTTTCGCAAGGGGAAGTATATATATCATGGTGCAAGTTTTTAATAGAACGTATTCTGAGAGTCTTAAAGATATGTTTTCCTCGTTTTTCTGTAAGATGAGAATTACTGGCCTTGTATGTAGATATACTTTTTAAAAATATAAGTTATTTATGAGGATTCGTGATTTAAATAATCATCCATTACATAGCTTAGACCACAGACTGAAGTTCCTTGAGTTCTTAAAAATGTGAGCTTTCAGAAAGTCCATGGGCATTTCATGTACATCACGCAGGTAGCTAATAAGCTTGCAATGTGTGTATATATTTCTTTGTGTTTACTCATTACTGAAATTGATTTAGTTACCTACTTAGATTACGTACCACTCCATTATATATGCATATATGTAAAGTAGGTGCTGAAGATAAGTGCTAAGAATCATATTAAACAAAGAATGTTCAAATATCATTAATCCTTGGCTAAGGTCAATATTAAAGAACTATGGTAATATTCAAATGAATATTTAGATGATATTTCCATTACAACATTCAGTTGTCATCCACTTTTAGTTGTATGTATACATAAGTTTGTGACTAAATCAGTAAACTTCCATTTAAATGGTCACTAGAGTATTTTTTCATTTACTGTTACAGAGAGATGTTGTATGTTGCTTTGAGTGTGACTGATTTTGTGGCTTTCATTCAGAAGTTACTACCTCTCCTTATTTACTATAAACACAACTGATTAACATCAGAGATCCAGCACTTGGAGCAGTGACTGCACAACTGAGCCCCAGAAATTACCGCATTTTGTTTTTAGAAACCTTAGCAACAATGAACAGAAGCATTTAGGACTTTCAGTTAGTTTTTCTATAAAAGCATAAAAATGAAGTGTAACAAAATTCAAGTGTGCACTTAAAATTTACTAAAAGATAGAGGAGTTTTTTTTCAGATTTCAAGAACCATGCTCATGCTGTCAGACAAAAACAGCCAAAGGTATAGTAAACTAGTGCTACTACTAAGATCTATGGATCTTACTGCAGTTCTGATTATATTTTAACATTTTGCTGAATGCAAAGTATTTTAGTCCAAGAAGACACTATGCAGGATTCCAGGTTGCAATACCGTGGGCATGTTATGGAGGTGTTCGAAATGACAGGTGTTTTTTTTCATGATTACATAAGAAAAATCTGTTGGCAAGATGAGCAGTCTACAAGGGCTGCTCTGAAAGTAATACCTCCTATTTTATTGTGTTGGCCCACAACATCAGAAGTGGATATTGGTGGAATGGCAGTAGAGGTTAAACCTTCACACCTATATTCCATTACATTTTGTTCCTGTTTGGCAGACTGTGGCAGAGGGACAGTCTGACAGAATGGCAACAGCACTTCCACAAGTACAGATGAAGAAAAGAATGTTTATGGAGACCAAACAGTGGGTGTGAGCACAGTGAGATTGTGGGTGGTGCATTTCAGCAGTGGCAACAGTAACAATGGTTCACCTCCACTGGTGCAGATTTTTATGAGCATGGTATGCAGGCTCTTGTTCATTGCTAGCAAAAAATGCATAGCTATTGGTAGTGACTGTGTTGAAAAAGAGTGTTTTGTAGTCGAGAATTTGCTCCATCAAATCATGTTATTCTGCTCTTTGTATTTGTTGTCATTTTCATGGATATAAACAGGAAGCATTACATTTGGAGTGACCTTCCTATTCTGGCATTATCTATAGAAATTAAGGTCTCCAGCTGAGCAACATTTAGCTATGTATGTCTATTATTTTAATCTCATCAATTTCATTCTAACTATATATATGCGTAGTTTGACTACAATTTAAGACCTTCTCAGGATTATGAATCTTAACACTAGACAGGTATATTGAAAAATCTGTGCTAATGGTAGCAGCACTGTGGAACTAATATGTTTTAATAGATTCTTGTTATTCATTTCTGTGATATTTCATTAACCACAGTTTAAGGTTTCTCAAATTCTTTCACAAAATTTGAGCTTTCAGAAGGGCCATGATCATTTCACAGAATCACAGACTCGTAGGGGTTGGAATGGACCTCTGGAGATCATCCAACTCCCTGCTAAAGCAGTTTCCCTTCAGAAGGTTACATAGGAAAGCATCCAGGTGGGTTTTGAGTATCTTCAGAGAAGGAGACTCTACAGTCCTTCTGAGCAGCCTGTTCCAATGCTCTGTCATTCATTTCATGTAACTCATGGAAGGGCCTGACCCTGCAAATAGTCACATTTCTTCTACCCAAAAAGAGTATCAGCACTTGGCTGCATGGTGAACCTTGAAAAAAAATGATCTGAAAGAAGACAGTGGCAGTCAGCACAGAGCTCAGAAAATGACTCTTGCAATCCATGGTATAACATTTAGATTGATAACAGGGAGCAATGGGCAAGGAAAGGATGTGGGAAGAGTATAGTGCAGCAAGTATAGTAGTATAGTACAAATCAATTATTACAGTATTTGCAGTTTGCTTATTTGCTTTTTGATATGTCATATTTCTCCTTTTTAATTAAAATGCAAGCTGTCATTATTTTAGAATGATATAAAGATCAAAAGCATAAACAGTCAGATCACAAAAGGTTAACATGTTTTAAACTACAGGATTTTCAAGTGCTCCAGTAATCTTTGTTTGTGGAAAGCCCACAGGAAAGAAACACTCTTCAAGAAGTTGCTAGTACACTTACTTTACAGTAAAATGCAGGTTAACTCATTTATTATCTTAAGTAAGAGAACCTTCATGCAAGTACTAAAATTTAGCATTATATACAAAGCTAAAGTCTGTTATTGTTTTAATACTGTCTGTTGGGATTTTTATATATACATGCACATACAAACATCCATATATACATCCATATATACATATGTATGTCTGTATTTATGCCTTATCTGTAAAGCAATTACATAGAACTGGAGATAGAGAACTCAGTTTTCTAACACATTCTGTGAGATAGTGTCCCTACTGCTGCATTCTGCAGGATCACATCAACATGTTATTTTCAGTTTTAAAAAGAAACAGCACCACCTTGTATTCTGAAATAAAGCTACCGCTATTTGGTGTCTTAGTGGCTATACAATATATACACATGCACAGAAACATATTTATTCACCAAAAAAAAAAAAAATTAGAAATGTCAAAAATAGAACTCTAAACCTTGAAACCTCAGTTCAAGACACATATTTTTAGAAGAGTATTATTACAGGGAGCTGGATGACTATTTGAACTAAAGTTTCTTTTTGTTACTTAAAACCCTTGAGTTTTGTTCTGGTTTTGAAATAAAAGATTAGGGTCAATTTGCATTATCCACAGGATCGTGCTACTTGTTTTCTGACCTAAACAGGGATAGATATTGGTGAAAATGCTTTAGAAACAAATTTCCAAAAAGGTCTGTATAAATTATTCATCAGCTATACTCATTAGCTGATACTTGCTCTGCTGCACTTTAAACGTTTGTCATTGAAAGCAGAGATAATGCAATATGATGTAGGTAACTAGCCATCTTCCACTGAGAAGAATAGCAAATTTTTATGTAATGCACAGCTGAAAAAATTATTTGTCCAACTTATATACTGAAAATTTATGAATATATTAAAAGTAAATTATCATCAATAATTCATTCATTATAAATCAAAATGAATGATATTTGTAATGAGAACTGTATGTAACCGGTCTTTAACAGCTCCTAGAGGCAAAAACATTTCCTCACTCACTAGTGCATCATGATTGCTAAGACAAAGATGTCTGGAAAACTGCCCTTCAATCAAATAATCTTGTTTTAGCTATTGCATTAGTCAAACAAAGTAAAAGGTCCCTTCCAGAAGTGGAACTCACGAAAACTGCAGTCATGTATTGTGTCACGTCTCATTTTGTTTCCTCTCCATTGTTTACAACACCCTACAGAGGGCAGGAGACAAATGTTCTTTCACTACCAATTTTGACTTTTCTATTTCTAAATATTGATTTCTCCCACATCACTCATCTTCCAAACTCTAAGGGCAAGATTTGACACCCAGTAAAACTGAATGAATTACAGTCTAATCCTTATGTGAAATCAAAATATAAGCACTGCTAATTCTCAGAAAAGAATTCAGATTTGACCTCAACTGCTGCTAAGAAATTTTAAATCTCAGTGTATGCATAAAAATGCAGTTAAACTTATCCCTATAAATGGTCTTGGGAAAACTCTTAGGTAAAGCATTTTCTGAAATTTTGTGGGAACCTTTATAGTATGTGAGTCTGAACTTTACGAAAGGGCAGAGCAGCTGGAATCATGATATCAACACAGCTGCGAGTGCTGGCTCCTTTTTCATAAGCAGTAATCAGAACTGGTTGAGTAGGAATATTGCAGTTAGGCACCTTTAAAATTAACTAGCAAAAAAAGTATTTTGATTTTCTAGTTTGCATAAATTAAAAGAAAACTGATGTGGCATATATACAGTCAGTTCAATGGCACACAGAAGACTCCTGGAAAACTTGGCATCATTTGTATGTCATTCAGTTCTAAGAGATTAGTGAGAAAGAAGTAGACAACATGAAAAGAAATACTGAAGCAAAGAAGGAAACTAAACGTACAGGGGTGACTGTAGAAGAAAAGGAGAAGGTATACAGAATAAGCATTTTTATAAAAAGTCACAAGAATGACAGCATTATCTGAATCGGAGAATGATTTAAGATCTTCAAACATTCACTGGATTTGCAGTTATGTAAGCTCTTCTTGCCTAACGTTTTCTATATCTTTCACTAGAAACTTTCTTTTCATATATTTCAAGTCATTTTATCATTTTGGAACAGATTTTTTAAAAACTGGTAAGCATTTTAAGAAAACTTAAGCTGGCTTTATGGCAGCCATTGCCTAACTGTGAAAGTGCTTGAACTCATTCATTCATGAGATCTCTCATGTAGAAACACCTTTTATGAGTTCCTCTGCCTTTTGCAATTGAAATTGAATTCTTATCAAAAAGAACTTTCTTCTATCTCCATAGAATCTGTAGCTTTTGTTGGAGCAATCCTAAAATCTGCAACAGGAGAGAAACGTTCACAAAATATAGTAACAATGACTGAAAAAAAAATATGAACAAAAACCACCATATTGCTTTTGCTCTCCCTTTTTGTTTGAAAAAGCCAAGGAACTAATATATTCCTCTAATAGAAGATAGTTGTGTTCCTGATGACCGTGTGATTCTGTGTGATTCCAAGACTTTTCTAGTAGTTGATGCAACAGAAGCTGAACAGTGTTTAGGAAAGTTAATGGGCAGATGGAAGATTTATGTCCTTAAGAGAAATTGAGGTTTGTTTTTAATAAAGCAGAAACTCACTGCCATGAACGGAAATTTGGATTTCCTATCATGCTTTTCATAATCTTTTTATCTACACTTTTTCTTTGACATCATGGTAGAAACAATGCTGTTCTGTTTCTTGAAATCCCCCTGCCTGTAGGACAAAAGTATACATATATAAATATATCCCCAGGAGCAACTATTAAAGATAATGAAGAGTAATTGACTGTTACTATTTCATAACAATTTCATCAAGTAAAGAATAAAACTCTGTTGGACATGGACAACCACATTTTATACCATGTAAATGTATTTTGTTATATCTAATATTCAAATGCAGCTGCAGCAGGAGCAGCAGATCTCCCAGCTTTTATGAAGAGCTCTGCCTGCCCCTTGCAGTGGATATACTAAATCCCTTCTCCATGTATTTTTTTTAGAATTCTTAATAATGTTTTATTCCATGTATGCAAAGCATACATACACATAATGATGTTTACAGCATCATTAATATTTAGCAATTTCTAGAACATTCCACAATATAATAGAGGTGTTTTGTTGTTTTTTTCATCAACTAACATGGTTTTTTAAAAAATATATATATTTTTAATTTTTGCATTTAGCATTTGTGATAGCCTTTTTCAATTATTCATAAATATTACTCTTATTAATTATCTTCATTAGCTAACTGCAAATAATTTTGGACTAGTAATCCACTACATTAAAATAAATGTAACCATCCTGTTTCATGCCTGAAATGTAATGGAAAGATCCTTTTATCCATAACCATTTTTTTTAACAGAAAATTCACCTTTAAGAATAGATCAATTATGTCTTGAAAATGGAAAATTAAGTAAGAATGTTCTAAGGCTGAATCAATGACGCTATGTGATATTATATCACAGTCTTTAACATTCCTACATGGAAAATAGTTTCAAGTTAATTTGCATTTGCATTAATTATTAGTCTGCAGACTAAGTTTGGTTTGAGTCTATGAAATGTTCTCTAGCAATAGAAAAGTGCACTGAAGTTAATATTTTGAAATACAATGTATGCTCTAATTTATGTACTTATACAGAGAGCATTGCAGCTGAGGGGGTTTGCTTGGTGGAATATTCTGCCTCTTCTACTGAAGCTGAGAGCATGAATCTTCAATTAGAGGATGAGAAATAAAAGAAATGTGTTGCAAGTAGTCCTTGACTAGCATCAATTTTTCCTGATGATACTAAATAAGTGAAGTAAGTAATAAGGAAGTAAGTAATTGTCCAAAAGAGTTTCATGTAAGTGATGGGAAACATTCTGCATTCCTTCTTGATACCTCCTCCTTGGCCAACAGATCTTGGTTTCATGGTTGTTAACGTGTGCATCTTCAGTTTACTCTCTGTCATTCATTCCAACATGAGCACTTTTCACAAGTAGTAAACTGCTTTTCTGTGTTTTTTTTCTTTACAGTAAAATAAGCAAAAAATAAAAGTAATAGAAGAAGAATGATTAGAAATTGATGCAACACCTGTCCTTGGTAGAGATATTTCTCTTTCCCACTTCTTATAAAGTCATAATATTATTAGTGTGATTACTGTATGAAATCCAATCACAGCATGTGAGAAGAAAAATAATCCAAATTTGAAATTGGAACATGCAGCTTAACAGCTTTCAGAGGTGTTTTGTGTGCTCTTGGTCTTTCTCTCACATCAGGCTCTGGCAAGAAGCCCAAGGCCGGAATGGTTTTGTACATTTTATTTATTAAAATACTCTGGAAACAGATTAACTTCCTTTGTGCATTATTTGTTATTCTTTCACCTGCCATAAACAGAAATATCAAGCACACTGATTAATATAGTGAAGGTGGCCTACTTTCAGTGTAATGAAACCATAATTGCCTTTAGTTCAACTTTTGGAATGCTACTGTACGAAAGATA